>NC_043717.1:111324151-111367937 GCF_006229205.1 Suricata suricatta
TCTTATTATAAAAAGCATTTCCATCTCTCAACAAAGTTAATGGTCTGCAGGGCTGTGTGAAGAGGTATGAATTACCTTCAATGTAGAGTTGAGAGTGTTCCTGTGAGCCACAAGATGTGTGAATGAATTCTAGCCACTATTTTACAGAGCTTCGAAAACACTATGGAATTACTTTCCAGAGATGAATAAGGTGGACAAATTATATATACTATAATACATATAATATATAACATACATATCCCTTGATTTTGTGTTACATATGTATTCACAGGTTTCAAATAATCTAAAACATACCTTAACATGTGAGCTATTTGAAGCTTTTGTTTTTATCCTTACAGGGAACCAGTGCAGGCAGAGATTTGAAAAAAAAGTTGCAGGCTGTAGAGGGAAGGAAAAAAATCCTTAAGATAATGTTGAGGGGAGTAAAGGTTTTCAGGAGGCAGCCAGCCACTCTGGTTCTAGTTCTGGCTCCGCAGCCTCTAACTCCGGGGTGACTTCGAACAACTCCTTTGAGCCTTACTGTATTAGACTCCAGGGGTGGATTCTAGCGGTGGTTTCCCCCTATTCTTAACTCCAGTCTACTTGTCCTTTTGGAGAGATGCTCCATGTGAACCCCGTTGGGAGGGAGATGAAACTGTTTGCTTTGTGTTTTCCAGGAGCAGTAAAAGAGAGAGAAGAAAACCAAAGCTAAGCTGGGCTACTGGTTAAGTCGCCTTGCTGCTCTAAGTTCTCGGGTTCAGTCCGTTTCTGGCACTTTCTCAAATCGTTCTGTAACTAAGAAGAGCGGTTCTTGAATCCTCTCACCTCTGGAGGGAGAATTCCTGTGAAGGCGCTCTGCCTTGTCCTTTCAGGGCCCCCTTTGCAGAGCCGCTGCCACCAGCAGTGACGCGACGCCAGTCCTGCCCCATCCCTGTCCCCCAACCGTGTCCTCGGCCCTGCTCTAAGTTCTGCGGCTCTTGAGCATTTCTGACGAGGTCCCTGGGCAGTGTACTTCAAAATACTTCGCCGCCTTGCTTGAATTTACTCACTGTCTTCCAATCCTTTTGCTGTGAAATGAGCGCTTCTCGCTCCCTTCCCCCACCCCGGCAACATAAACCGAAGCGTCCCCTTTTAGGTGCTGCAGCCCTGGAGGCAGGAACGCAAATGGAGGAGAGGCATGGAAGCAAACAAGTGCGGTACCGACCAGGGACTGATACAGGCAGTCACCGCTGACAGCCCACCTGCTCCTTGTGTTCCCTCTTAAAGAGGTTCTGAAATTTACACGAGAGCTACGGGGTCAGGAAACCAGGACCTCCAGAGGCAAACCCTGGCCCCAGTGAAGTTTCTGTGCTTAGAGCCTCCGTTCCTTAACTGGAAAATGAGGTTGACAATAATAATAGTTCACAGCATTACTATAATGATCAAGTGCAGTAATATATATTTACCATAGGAATGCTATTTCGTACCAGGGGAGTCTTAGCCCTTCTTGTTAGTATGCATGCTTTCAATAAACTGTAATTGAGCACTCACTCTGTGTCACCTTAAGGAACTACAATGGTGGGCAACAGCAGTAAAGTTCATTCCTATATGGAATTTATATTTTCTATAAGTAAATAAAATTTAATGGGGCAGACATACAATAAAGAACTAATCACTGAAAAATTAATTTGATCATATATTTTGTAAAGAAAATAAAACAGAAAAATGTTAATGATTAGTGGACATGAAGAGTCCATCTGAGGAGGAGCCATATACCCTGGGACCTGAATTACAAGAAAGACATGTGCACAAATCTAGACGTTCAGAATTCAATGCTGAGTAAACAGCTAATGTAAACACTCAAATCTCAGAACACACTTGGTCTGTTCCAAGGTGAAAATCATGCACTTGCAATATGATCATGCCTTGGAGATATATTTCTACCCCTGCACATGTGAGGATAATTTATATGGGCATCTTCAATCTCACCAAGGGAGAGTTGGAGAATAGGAAAGATGTAGCTACATGTCCTGATTGTTCTCTTATAATAAAATGACAAAGGTCCGTTCATGTGTGGAGAAACAACCCTAGCCTTTTCCACCAATGAATAATTGGCTATATGCTGAAGGCGTGAGGAGTCAAAACCCTGAACTGGGAATGAGCCAAGGTGTAAAAAACCAAATGCCAACTTACAGGCCTCTTCCCTAGGGATAGTAGGTTTGTGGTTTGCTATTCCATTAGAATATCGATTCTTTACATCATATGAGAAACAAGCCAAAAGATGTGACATATCTGGATTTTATGCTTAGAACTTGGAACTGGAAGTGTTCTTGATTTTCCATCAGAATTTAAAATTTTTTAAACATTTATTTACTTTTGAGACAGACAGACAGACAGACAGAGAGAGAGAGAGACAGAGACAGAGAGACAGAGAGACAGAGAGAGAGATAGTGCAGGGAAGGAGCAGAGAGAGAGGGAGACACAGAATCTGAAGCAGGCTCCAGGCTCTGAGCTGTCAGTACACAGAACCTGACATAGGACTCGAACTCATGTAACGCGAGATCATGACTTGAGCTGAAGGTAGATGCTTAACCAACTGAGCCACCGAGGCGCCCCTCCATCATAATTTTAAAGGAGGAGTCTGTTTTCTTTTCCTCCATTTCATCTTTTTTATTCCTTAAACCTAATCACTTGCTATCTGATAGCAGCAGTATCTACCTCAAAGTCATTAGTATCCCTTATTTTTGACTTGGTTATAAAGATAATTCAAAATAGACCTTCATGTAATTTGACATCACCTTTGCTTTAGAAACTTTAAAACTTAAGGAAATGAGTTGCCTTGTCAGTGCTGCACTTCCATGTTCTGCACCAACCCTCAGGCTTGCCCTTGGTCTTGTCCTTTTTTGAATGTTAGTGTTCTGTGAAGCAGGCCTTTTCTGTTACACACCATTTGGTGTTAGTCATGCCATTAAAGAGAAAATTTAGTGAGCTCCCAATTTCGCCAGAACTAGAATATTGGGATAAAACTCAAAAAGTGAAATGGTCACAAAATTTGGAATTTCCTTATGAATATTCTGTATGTTTCTTGAAAACAGGGAAAAGATAAAAGTGAAATAGCCAAGGCAGGTAAAATTGATAACAGAATGAGAGGAGCAATATATGCCAACTTAGTAAATAAGATGCTTAAATAATTTTGCCAGACTGTGGCAGACATTTCTATACATGGATGTTCAGTGGTTTTTAGAAAAGGCTAATGAAATTGCTCTCCAGATGAGAGTTGATGTCAACTCTTTATGACTGGTAACAATGCTTCCAGCATTATCACAATATCATCTCACTTCACCTAAAATGTGAAGCATCTAAAGTAACTGCTGAAGATTCTCTTGAAAATGAGAGTCAGGTCTGAGCAGATGTGCTCATGGGGCACATCTATAATCTACAATCACACTAGAGGCACACTCTGACAGGAAAAGTTGTTCTGGAGAAAAAGAAACATATAAAGACATTTGGGTCATCAGCTTTCCTTTTTATAGTTCTGGGAGAAGCAAGAAATTAGATTCACTTATATGGAAGCTGGAAAAACACCTTTCTATATGTAAATTTCCTGTGTGTACATAAAGTTAACAAAAATGCACTGGGACGCCTAGGTGGCTCAGTCAGTTAAGTGGTTAAACTTCCAACTTCGGTTCAGGTCATGATCTCACAGTTCGTGGGTTTGAGTCCCACATTGGGCTCTCTGCTGTCAGCACACAGCCTGCTTCAGATCCTCTGTCCCCCCATTGTCTCTCTGCCCCCCTCCTCCACTCATTCTCTTTCTCTCTCAAATAAAAACTTTAAAAAAATGCACTGACATCTAGCAGGCTGTTTGGGCACTGGCTCCTCCAATTAGAGGGAAAATCAACATTCTCTTACTGATAGCTGCAGACACTGGAGGTTTAAATTAAAACAAGTCTACAGTGGGGTTTTTTTGGGGGGGCCTATTAGTACAATGGCTATGTATAGCCATTAGACTGAGAAGTAATAAATCATCAAAAACTGTATGCTGAAATTGTTTGGTACATTATAAGAAGCATTGTTCTACTGCAGATGTAAATAAATGGCACATTCCTTAAATTTTTTTAATGTTTTTTATTTATTTTTGAGAGACAGAGAGAGACAGCGCAAGCAGGGGAGGGTCAAAGAGAGGGAGACACAGAATCCAAAGACAGGCTCCAGGCTCTGAGCTGTCAGCACAGAGCCTGACACAGGGCTTGAACCCACAAACCGTGAGATCATGACGTGAGCCAAAGCCAGACACTTAATTGACTCAGCCACCCAGGCGCCCCATATGGCACATTCTTGATATCATGAGAAATTTCATTGCTGTTTGGGAAAGACACCTCAGAGCTGCTTTGCCAAAGCTGGTGTTGGAACCTCTGATGGCTTGGAGAAACAGAGTAGGATATGTGATTACTGACTGGAATGAGCTGCAAAGAAAAAAATGAACTGTCCCATACTTAAATGCCAATGATTTTCTAGATATTGGTAATGTGCTAGCTCCCTCTGCTGACTGTGAATTTCAAAGGCAAACAGGCACTCGAGGTAGGTCTGTTTTGAGCATAGAACAAGAAGAAAATTTGCCCCAGACCAAATATCCAGGAGAAAAGAAGTATAAAGAGCACTGGTGATCAATGATCAATTGCAACAATGTGCGTGCTTTTGATGCCAACACAACAGTTACTAGATTTGTGAACCACAAAAATAACACATCAGGATGCAATCCTGTTAAGTGGAATGTAAAAGCAGGGTCTCCCAGATACCACTGGAGCTCTGTGTAATGTATGTATCTTATTTTAGCCCAACAGACATTTCTGGAGCATCTAATACATGAAAGTTGGCTTGTAATCCAGACACTATCATTTATTAGCTCTGTAATCTTTGTTAAGACCCGAAGATTTTTCATGTGCACAATTAGGAGACTGGATTAGGTTATCTAAACCATCAGTTCTATAATTCCAGGCTTAGCAGCTGCAGGTATTGAAATGGAAATTAAAACCTTTACTCCATAAACTCAAATTATCTAAAATCATGGATTATAAAGAAGAGATTCCATTCTTCAGCAACTTGATGAAATGGTAACGAAATTTCTGAATTTAAAAATTATAAAATTATAAAGCCACCTATTTAAATAGTTCTGTATGCACGTTAATACACACATCCAGAAGCATTTTTCTTGAAAACTACCCAACATATGTTTTAAGCTGTAGATATTAACTTATTACCAAGATAGTATAGTGGCATGCTATATAAGGCTAGATACATTTTTAAAAACCCATGCTTAAGATCATATCACTTTTCTGCTTGAACATCTCTAATGATTTTCTATCATACTTAGAATACATCCAAATTCCTTCTCCTGGCTTACACAGCCTTGCAAGAGCCTCTGGCCATAAGAAAAGAAGATGTAATAGAACCCCAAGCAGAGAGAGCTGGTGCAAAGATCATAAAATGGGAAGGAGCTCAACATATTTAAAGATCAGAAAGAAGGCTGGTGTGACCTCCTCTTCTACTACTCTTCTCTCACTTCCACTATCTTCCAGCCACTCTGGCTTTATTTCTGTTCTCTATTCTCTTATTGTGGCCAATTCCTTCTTGACATTCAGGTTTCAGCTTAAATGTTACTTCCTGAAAAAGACCTTCCCTAATTTCCCAATATAAAGGCCTGTGCTAGAAACACAAACTTTGGAGCCACAGGTTTTACTTTATGAGAGAAAATGGAGTAAGAATTGAGGCTTTGATAGAGCCCTAAAATATCTGAATGAGGCAGCATTTAGAGTTCACAGAGCTCTTAACTCAGGATTGTCTGGTTCCAAAACTCATTTTCTTTCTAAGATACTATTCTCTCTCACAAAGATGATTGTATGGATGTGAACTTTGAGGAAGTAAAATCACTTAAAATGATAGCCAGGTTTCTGGTGTCGGGAACTGACTGCATGGTTGTGCTGTTAACTGAGATGGGATTAGAGGAGAAGGGGGAACAGGTTATGGGAGAGGAGAGAGTAGAAATGTCTTAGGTCAACTGAGGACTATGTTAGCTTTTAAGCACCTGAAAGAGATGCTCTTCTGTCATTAGGTATTTCAGCCTGGGTTACAGGAGTCTTTTGTGGGCTCCCTATTTGTGGGAATCATCAACATACAGCAAGAAGGCAGCAGTCTGTAAGTCAGCAAGCAGGTTCTCACCAGAACATAACTTACTGGAATTCCAGTCTGAAGCTTCCCAGGCTCCAGAACTGTGAGAAATAAATTTCTGTTGTTTGAGCCATCCAGTTTGTTATATTTTGTTAAAGAAGTCCATTCTAAGAGAGGATTTAAAGAAGGATGAAATAATCAGTGTAAAATCCTGCAAGTTTGAAGTATGGTAATTGTTGAAAAGTGACTATTGTTTTAGCAACACATTTGAGAATTTTGGCTGGAAAAGAGAGGTGGGAAAAAGACCACAGATTAAGTTTGTGTGTGGTTACAGGTTTGGGGGGTGTGGGGTTGAGAAAGGTTACTTTGGAATGTGAGAGGTGAGAGAAAGTCTGCCAATCTTTAAATGTTGATAATAAAGAGGGAATAATGGAGCCACTGAAGAGTCATGAGACAGAAGGGTTCATCAGTGGAGTTAGACTCGAGTTGGCAAGACTGGAATAAGAATGAAAAGGGGACGAGGGAGCTTAGATCAAAGGAAAGGAGGTATTATTATTATTTTTACAAAAGAATGGGAGAAAGGATTGTTGAGGGTTTAAGGAGGTTAGGAAATTTCGTGACGAAAGTAGAGAATCCTTGTGAGACTAATTCTATTTTATTCGTGCGGTAACAGGCGACGTTACCTGCTGACACTAAGCAGGGGGAGGGCGGGGTAAGCTTCGCTCTTCGTTTATCTCGAAGATTCAATGCTGGTGGAATCTTGGTGGCCCTTTCCTTTTGTACATTCTTTCCTTTTGCCGGAGGAACAGCGCTTGATGTTGTTTATGACAATTTACCAACTGTGCGACAGACCGGGTTATACGCCATTTGGAACTACCACTCCCAGAATGCAGTGTGGCTGCTGGGAAGTGCTGGGGAATGGGAATGCAGCAGGCCCCGCCCGCAGCCCACTCCCATTGGAGGAGCGCTCACATTCCCAGGAGGCCGCGCGCGGGCGGGGCGCTTTACGCGGAAGCCGGCGGCGTCGGATCCCAGCCTCCTCTGGGAGAGGGTCGGCGGTCCGGCACAGACTTGCGCCCCTCTGTCTTGAGCCCACGCGCTTTCACGGGGTTCCGGGACAGGTAAATGGAACGGGGCGCGCTCTGCAGGAGGCGGGGAGACGACGGCGGAGGGAGGGCAGAGGTGTGGGCTGGAAGGTGCTGGGGTGGATTGAGGAAGCAGTGCAAGGGTGACTTGAGCTCTGGTGTCGACGGTTCGAATTGTCGGTAGGCTCAGTTTTGGCGAAGTGCGTTTTCTGCCTCTGAAAAGGCCTTGAATTAAAGAGTGTCAGAATGCGTCACTTAAGTTGTTGTTACAGGAGGAGGAAAATGTTAACTGTCCCTCAGTTCACAATCTAAAAGACCTTTCTTTAGCATTTGAATCTCTTGAGACCTCGTGAGCCTTCTGACAATTCCTCTCTACGCCCTTATTTTGATGACGTCACTTTCTGCTTCATCTCCTACTATTGAGCTCCTTCGTGAGTTTCTACCCTTCCGCGTGCCCTTTCTTCACCGCCCATTGGTGACATTCCTCTTCTTCCTCAGTTCAGATAAGTACTCTGTATCTCTACCCAGATCTATTTCCACAGCGTCAGACCTGTATGTTGTTATAATTGGTCAATATTTAACAAACTCTGACCGTGTACTAGACTCTTTGGTAAATGCTTTCTATCTTCCTCTCGCATAAACCCTACAAATGACCAGTTGTCAAGTCCTTTTCTTTCTGACTTACTAATTGCTCTCAACTACCCGTCCCACCCTTGATCCCAGAGACGTGTTTTCCCTTTGAATAGCTGTGGCTGAGAGCAGGTCCATTCATATGTTTAACAAATATTTATTGAACAGCTAATATGTTCTAGATACTGTTCTAAGTTCAAGGGATATAGCTACAAACAAGACATACGAGATCGCTACTCTCATTAGTTCACATGGACAGGAATAATCCAGATGATGTAATGTGGTGGTGGTGGTGAATATAAAATAGAACAGGCAATTGACATGACAGGGTAGACTTCTATCCTGAAACATCACCCTGAAAGAATATTTGTAACATCAAGAAGAATACAACACCAAGTCTGTGACCAGACTTGAGGCTTTTCATAAACACATTTTGCTCTGCCATATCAATATTTGTTCTCCATTCTTCTGTCTCCTCCAAGGGTATTACATCATAATTGGTGGTTTATATGTTGTTGGCTTATTTCCTCCTAAGACCTGGACAGAAGAATTGGGGATTAGATTAGATTAAAGTAGCTCAACTGCTGTATCTTACTTAAGGAGAAACTTTAGTGATCAAAATCTCCTTCTTACCAGTCCTACTGAATATAAAGTTATCTGTTTTTTGAACCAAAACATGCTCAGCATTCACTCATTTTTTAAACAGATATTTGTGGGAAAGTTATACGCTGGGCACTGGAAAGCCAGTAAAGATAACATTGACTTTGGCCTTTTTTCTGAAGACAAATAATTATAACCGTATGCTAAGAAAATGCATTTTAAAAAATCTAAGTTACATATATTTTTCCTTTTCAAATTTTTGTTTAAATTCTAGTTAACATACAGTGCATTATTGGTTTCAAAAATAGAAGCCAGTGATTCATCACTTAAATATAACATCCAGTGCTCATCAAAACAAGTGACCTCCTAATATCCATCACCCACCGAGCCCCCCTCACCTCCCTCCATCAACGCTGTGTGTTCTCCCGTCTTTAAGACTCTTACGGTTTATTCCCTCTCTCTTTTTCCTTTTCCCCCCGCTCCCATATGTTCATCTGTTTGTTTCTTAAATTCCACATATGAGTGAAGTCATGGTATTTGTCTTTCCCTGACTTAATTTGCCTAGCATAATACACTCTAGCTCTATTCACATTCATTCTTTTTGTTGACTGAATAATAGTCCATTGTGTGAATATACCACATCTTTATGCTGAGGAAATTCCTAATACATAAGGTGACACCTGTGTTTTTCCTTAACCCAGGATGAAATAATCACGAAACATTAAGAAATCTGAACTATTGTGTACATTTTTAGATTATTCACTGGTTATACCATATTGCTTTTATTTATGTTCTTTCTTTCCAATTGTACTATGGCTCCCTTGAGTATAGAGGTCCTTTCTTTGTGGCCTTCATACCACCAGTGTCTATTGCATTGGTTGCCATATAGTAAACCCTTAGAACATGTGTTGAACTGAAATAGAAAAACTATTTTATCCAATCCATTAATTATTTAATTTATACAAGGCCTTCTTTATATAAGATCATTAGACTTATCCCTAGTCCTTAACATTCCATCTCATCAGGCTAGTTTTACCTTCCCTAGTTTGTTCTCATTCTGAGGCTTCTCTTGTTCCATAGCTCCTCCCGTAATATGAGTTCGCATCTCTTTCCTGAGCACCTTCCATGCCCCCCTCCCATTTAATTTAATAAGCCAATTTAATAGTATAAAAGAGTGGAAAAATATAATTTCCATTGTGTATTTCCTATGGAAAATTCAGCTAATGAACTGTTAGAGGGATTAATATAATACATCCCCTTGGAGTAGTATAAATAATGATACAGAATATGTACTTTTGATTTTACATTGACTCTAACCATGTGCTATGTGAGAAGTTAATTCTTCCACTTTTTTTTCTGTTTGAATAGTTGTGCATCCTTTATTCATACAACACGTTATAGTGTCATTTGGTTTCCACTTGGTACAGACATATCTTTAAGTATTATTTTCTTCTTAGCCTGAGATAATTGTTAATGTTATTTTGCTACTATGTCATTTTTTACATGTCAAGTCTTAATTCTTCAAATAAAAGGTTTTTTTTAAATGCAGATCGATTTCAGTTGTAAATTGTTACCACAAAAGATAAATTGTGTCTTTGTAACTGATTAAAAAACACAACAGGAATACAGGAGTGCTTGAGTCATGATTGTCATTATGATTTTAGGATGTATTAGCCTAAGAGCAGCCAGACACAGGCTTCCAAGACATTAAAAATTAGGCACTGTTATTTTAGAGAATTTCTTGGCACTTAGGCCTTCATAATGCAAATGCAGTATGGAATTGTGTGCCATTCCTCATTTATAAGGTACATGTGTAGATCCAGAATATTTACATACATTTTTTATGTTATCAAGATAAAAATATAGAATTAAAAAATTGGGGGTGCCTGGGTGGTTCAGTTGCTTGAGCATCTGACTTAGGTCATGATCTCACAGTTGGTGAGTTGGAGCTCCGCATTGGGCTCTTGCTGTCAACACATAGCCAACTTCAGATCCTCTATCCCCCCTATCCCTCGCTCTTTCTCAAAAATAAGTCAACATTAAAAATATGTCAGAACACATAGACTTGAATGTGAGAAAAACTGACTTGGCCTTTTTCTTTACTCAGTTCTCTGAAACTGTCTTCAACGTCTACTTGAAGATGCCTCCACTGAGGAGCAGTGTTTGTGTTGTTGTTGTGCTATTTTGTTAGAAGTTTATTTTTATTTTATTTTTATTTTTTCTGGATGGGGAGTGGGGAGCACTTTGTTTTTATTACAAGCAATCCACTGCTTACAAATGGATATATTCCAAAAATTCATTTTTAAGATTATTTGAAACTTGATGCCTTTTTCTTTATAAATCATGCTATTCAGGGCATTTCAGTTGTTATGCCAACTAGTAACATTTTACTTAATCTTTAATTTGATGGACTTAAAGACCTTCACCACAATTTAATAATTCCTCTATAAAAACTACATCTAGAATTCCCAGTTGGATTCCTCCATAGCATATCTTTTTTTTTTGGAATTCCAGCAACTGAAACAAAATGATTTTTTCTTGGAATCTTCTAGGAAGTAGAAACAGGCCTAACTCCAGGCTGTTGGAGGTTGCCCTTATGGCCCATCATTCTAAGGACAGGCCTCTAACGTGAGTCAGGAAAGAGATAGGATAAAGGTTTTGGAGAGAAGTGGGAGGCAAGTTGGGGTGACGTGAATACATGGAGAAGAGAGAGTAGGAATGATTTGGGGGGAACAGTGAGTTGCTAAGATGTTTTGTGTACTCAAAAATGACATGTTGAATCTTGATCATGGGTACCTGTGAATGTGATTTTATTTGGAAATAAGGGTCTTTGCAGATGTAATTAAGACGTAAGTTAAAATGAAGACTTACTGGAGTAAGTCCTAATAAGAAAAGACACAGAGACTGCTATGTGAAGGCTTGGACACACATGGAGAACGCCATATGACTATGGAGGCAGAGATTGAAGTGCTGCATCTAAAAGCCAAAAAATGCCAAGGATTGCCAACAAACTGCCAGGAGCTAGGAAGAGATAAGAAAAGATTCTCCCCTACACATTTTAGAGGGAGCCTGGGCCTGCCAACATCTTGATTCTGGGCTTCTGGCCTCCAGAAGTAGGAGACAATAAATTTCTCATTTTAAGCCTTTGCAGCTTTTAATACTTTGTCAAGGCAGCCACAGGAAACTAATACAGGATTCTTAGCAGGAAGGAAGTAGAATTGGGATAACGGCTCTGAGACCAAGCAAGGAAAGAAAAAGAACAGTGTTGAAAGGACTGTCCTTTATATTTCATCATTGGGTTTTTTTTCCTTCTCTTTTCTCTCTGGCTTATATTTTTCATTCTTTTTTCTTGAATATTACGTTTATATAGCACTTTAGGATTTATTAGACATTCACATACTGCTAATAATTAACAGAGCGAGGTTTCTCACTTTTTAAAATATTTTATTTATTTTTGAGAGAGAGAGAGAGAACCCAAAGACAGACTCCAGGCTCTGAGCTAACCATCAGCACAGAGCCTGACATGGGGCTCGAACCCACGAACCGTGAGATCGTGACCTGAGCCGAAGCCGGAATCTCTATCGACTGAGCCACCCGAGGTGCCTCGAGGTTTTCTTACTATAAATGCAGTATTCTTTTACAGCTGTTTCTAATATCCCAATACTCATTAAGACATTTCAGGTTCAGGTGATGGGTATTAAGGAGTGCTGGATTAAGGATTGGTGAGCGCTGGGTGTTCTATGTAAGTGTTGAATCACTGAATTGTATACCTGAAACTAATTTTACACTGTATGTTAACTGGAATTAGAAACTTGAAAAGAGTGGGGCTCAAAAATATTTGGGCTCCTGGGTGGCTCCCTCATTTGTCTGACTCTTGATTTTGACTCAGGTGGTGATCTCAGTCATGAGACTGAGCCCCACGTCAGGCTCTGTGCTGGGCTTGGAGCCTACTTGAGATTGTCTCTCTCCCTCTGCCCTTCCCCCACATGCATGTGCTTACTCTTTAAAAAAAATGAAAAAAACTTTAAAATACATTGCAGATTCTATTGCAAGAGAGTTACAGTGAGGGAAGATGAGACTTGAAAATAGGTGAGGTTTTTAACAGTCTAGAAGAGAGTAAGAAATTCCTATTATTGACACCTGAGAAGAAAGTAAAAGTTTCTGTGGCTGTGTACCTGATAATTAACAGACATTTGTTCCTAATTATATTCCAAATAATGTATTCCCTGTTCTAGGTGACTGTACATCATGTCAACTTCAAGGTTGCTGTCACATTCCAAGTCTTTTAAAAAATTTTTTTTAATGCTTTTTATTTATTTTTGAGAGACAGAGTTCGAGCAGGGGAGGGTCAGAGAGAGAGGGAGACACAGAATCTGAAGCAGGCTCCAGGCTCTGAGCTAGCTGTCAGCACAGAGCCTGACACGGGACTCGAACCCAGGAACCATGAGATCATGACCTGAGCCAAACCAAGTCTTCTCTTTTTAATGTTAAATGTTCCTAGTTTCTCTAGCCATTCTTCAAATTCTAGAATGTCCAGTTCTCTTACCCATAATGTTGCCCTTCCATCCAGTCTTGACATACTATACCCAGAGTTGAGTTCAGTATTCCACAGAATATAACCAGCACAGAGTATAATGGTAATAGTACTTTAAAAGATCAAGACACCCTGTTTCTTAATGTAATTGATGATTATGTGAGCATTTTAAGCAATTACCTGATGTCAGTTCATAATGAACTTATGGTCCACTGAGACAGTAGACTTTTTTTGTATTGTAGCCTAATTCAGTTTACTTCTTGAAGCTGCTAAGCTGCTACTTTTTCAACTGTCTTAGGGACCATATAATTTCTTGTTTCTGTTTCTCTCTGTGGTTTTGTTCCACTCTCCTACATATCTCTTTCACTAATGACTTGCTTCTTTATTGAATTTTAGTGGCTTTTTTACAGTCTTCCTACTATGCATCAGTAAACACAGGTAGGAGCTGACCACTGTTCCTTCTTGAAGCTTGCTTTCCCTTTGGCTTCCAGGCCACCTCACTCTTCTGGCTTTTCTCTGATTTTCTCAATTGGTCCTTCTCAGTCATCTTTGTGAGTCCCTGTTCATCTACCTTTCTCTCAACTACTTGTTGTGCCTTGGGTTTTGTCTTTGGTTTTCCCTTAACTTTGGTTGTGCCTTTGGTTTTTTTTCTATATGCAGTGTCTTCAGCAAATAAATCATTTTAAAAATGACAGGTATAGATGAGCTCTTCTTGGGATGAGAAAGCATAGAACCAACACCCATGGAAAGACAACATTTAGAAGTTAGCTAGAGGAGGAGGGCTCAGTAAGAAAACAAGGAGCATCTAGACATGTAGGAGTGTTTCAGGAAGGAGAGTTAGTCAGCAGTGTTTACTATTCCTAAGAGGTCAAGTAAGTGAGAATGGAGAAGTGTCCACTGAATTTTGTAGCATAGAGGCTGTTGATGATCCTAGCGAGCATGGTTTTGTGGACTCTTTAGGGCAAAATCCAGATTATAGTAAGTTGAATAGTTAAGAAGTAGAGAAGCAGAGATAGTATGTAGACTGTGATTTTAAGAAGTGAAGTACTACCTGGAGTATGTTAGAGGGTCAGTTGGGGCATTTAGGATCAAGGGATATAATGTATAAGGAAGTAATTTATTATTTTTTATATATAGTTTATTATCAAATCGGTTTCCATATAACACCCAGTGCTCTTCCCCACAAGTGACCTCCTCCCCTGTCATCCCCTTCCCCTAGCCCCCTCCCTCTTCAGCCCTGAGTTCATTTTCAGTATTGAAGAGTCTCTCATGATTTGCCTCCCTCCCTCTCCCTAACTTTATTTCCCCCTTACCCTCCTCATGGTCCTCTTTTGGGTTTCTCCTGTTAGACCTATCAGTGCAAACATATGGTATCTGTCCTGCTCTACCTGACTTATTTCGCTTAGCGTGACACCCTCGAGGTCCATCCACTTTGCTACAAATGGCCAGATCCCATTCGTTCTCATTGCCATGTAGTATTCCATTGTATACATAAACCACATCTCCTTGATCCATTCATCAGTTGATGGACATTTAGGTTCTTTCCATGATTTGGCTATTGTTGAAAGTGCTACTATGAACATTGGGGTACATCTGGCTCTATGCATCAGTACTTCTGGATCCCTTGGGTAAATCCCTAGCAGTATCACTAGGGGAGTTTTATTGATAGTTTTTTGAGGAGCCTCCGCACTGTTTTCCAGAGCAGCTGCACCAGTTTACATTCCCGCCAACAGTGTAGGAGGGTGCCTGTCTCTCCACATCCTCGCCAGCATCTATAGTCTCTTGATTTGCTCATTTTAGCCACTCTGACTGGTGTGAGGTGGTATCTCCGTGTGGTTTTGATTTGTGTTTCCCTGATGATGAGTGATGCCGAGCATCGTTTCATGTGTCTGTTGGCCATCTGGATGTCCTCTTTGGAGAAGTGTCTATTCATGTCTTCTGCCCGTTTCTTTACTGGATTATTTGTTTTTCGGGTGTGGAGTTTGGTGAGTTCTTTGTAAATTTTGGATACTAGCCCTTTGTTCGATATGTCATTTGCAACTATCATTTCCCATTCTGTTGGTTGCCTGTTGGTTTTCTTGATTGTTTCTTTTGCAGTACAGAAGCTTTTTATCTTGATGAGGTCCCAATAGTTTATTTTTGTTCCTGATTCCCTTGCCTTTGGGGATGTGTCGAGTAGGAAATTGCTGCAGTTGAGATCAAGGATGCTGTTTCTTGCTTTCTCCTCTAGGGTTTTGATGGTTTCCTGTCTCACATTCAGATCCTTCATCCATTTTGAGTTTATTTTTGTGTCCGGTATAAGAGAGTGGTCTATTTTCATTCTTCTGCATGTTGCCATCCCGTTCTCTGAGCACCACCTGCCAAAGGGGCTGTCTTTTTTCCATTGGTTACTCTTTCCTGCTTTGTCAAAGATTAATTGGCCATATACTTCTGGGTCCAGTTCTGGGTTCTCTATTCAATTGGTCTATGTGTCTGTTTTTGTGCCAATACCACACAGTCTTGATGACCACTTTGTAGTAGAGGCTAAAGTCTGGGATTGTGATGCCTCCCGTTTTGGTTTTCTTCTTCAACATTACTTTGGCTATTCAGGGTTGTTGTTTTTTTTTTTGTGGTTTCATACGAATTTTAGGATAGTTTGTTCTAGCTTTGGGAAGAATGCTGTTGCAATTTTGATAGGGATTGAATTGAATGTGTAGATTACTTTGGGTAGTAATGACATTTTCACAATTTTTATTCTTCGGATCCATGAGCATGGAATGTTTTTCCATTTCTTTGTGTCTTCTTCAATTTCTTTCATAAGTTTTCTATAGAAGTGATTTAGAAATGGTAACTTGATACATATGGGAAAAGAGAAATCCAGAAAGAAGATGATGGCTAAGGACACACCCTGGGGAACACCCTCATTTAGAGAGTAGAGTGAAGAAGAGACCCTGGCGTTGTTTACCTCAAGAGACAGATGAGCACTTCTTTTCTTTATGCTGTCTTTTAGTGCTGAGATTCCAAGAAGGAATCTCAGGATTCCCTTACCTCAAGCATTTTATGGTCTGTTCCTGTATTTCACAAAATATGGTTGTGTGAATCACTTGCGTCCAGATACGCTTCTCTTAAATACATATTTCCACGGTGTCACCTCAAGCCTACCAAATCAGAATTTCAGGTGATGATGCCAAGAATTTGAATTTTTAATAGTGATTGTTATTCTTCCACCCAGGATAACTCATGAACCAACATTTTAAGAACCACTGGCCTGTTGGATGAAACTGAACATGCTAACAAATAATATTAAGTTGAAGAGTTAGTAGAATAGGAATGTACTTGGTCATCTCTTTAAATAAATTTATTCTGTAGATAAGAGAAATGGGGAAGTTAGATGGAAAAAATAGTACAAATTCATTAACATGAGAAAAATAGACTTAAATTCATGCTGTGTATTGTTTTAGAAATGTTTTGTTTATGAAGGATCTTACCATGATTTATAGAGCCATTCCTCTTGTAGAAGGTTTGGGTTATTTCCAGTTTGTTTCTATTATGGATGATGCCTTTAAAGTAGAGGCACTCTGTAGTTTGAGATACGATTGTGGGTTCTAGAACCATACTACCTGGGCTTAAATTCCACCTCTTATCACTTACTAGCTCTGTAAATTTGGGCCAAGTGTGTAAGTCATCTATACTTCAGTTTGCTCATTTTAGTACAAGTATAATAGTGTATAATTTAATTAAACACGTAATAAGTATGAGCTGTTATTGTTATTATATATTTTTGTGAATATGGAGTCAAACTTCTGTTGAACTATTTCCCTAGGATAAATTTTCAGGATTACTGCATATGTGGAATTTAAGAAACAACAAAGAAAAAAGGAGACAGTCTTAAATACAGAGAACAAACTGGTGATTGTCAGAGGGCAGGGGGGTGGGGGTTGAGTGAAATAGATAAAGAGGATTAAGAGTACACTTAGGGTGAAGAGCATAGAGTAATGCATAGAATTACTGAATCATTATATTGTACACCTGAAACTAGTATAACACTGTATGTTAATTTTGCTTCAATTTGAAAAAAGGATGAACCACCTCTATTATGTCCCTTTGCTTTTTATGGTAATTGTTTTTCAAATGGTGATATCTGGTTGTGTCGTATAATTTGTAAATGCACCCTATCAATGTGTGTATGGCATATATATTACATTGTATACACACACATGTATGTATTTGGTGGGTCTCTATATGTCTGTGCATGTCAGCATTGTTTAGGGTTTTAAGCTTGTACAAGACTGTGACCTTTTTGTTAAGCCTGTTATTAAGTGTCTTACGTTATCATTATAGCACCTTGGTCAATACTGTTTCCAGGTACACAAACAAATGGAAAGATATTCTCTCCTCATGGATTGGAAGAATTAATATTGTTGTAATGTCCATACTACCCAAAGCAATTTTCAAAATCAGTGCAATCCCTATCAAAATAGCATTTTTCACAGAACTGGAACAAATAATCCTAAAATTTGTGTGGAACTGCAAAAGACCCTGAATAGCCAAAGCAATCCTGAGAAATAAGAACAAAGCTGGAAGTATCACAATCCCAGATTTCAAGATATATTACAAAGCTGTAGTGATAAAAAAACAATATGGTACTAGCACAAAAACAGGCAGAGCATTGGAACAGAATAGAGAGCCCAGAAATAAACCCACAATTATGTGGTCAAATAAACTTCAACAAAAGAGGTAAAAATATACAACAGGGAAAAGACAGTCTCTTCAACAAATGTTGTTGGGAAGACTGGACCACTGGCTTGTACTATACACAAACTCAAAATGGATTAAATACCTAAATGTGAAACATGAAACTGTAAAACTCCTAGAAGAAAAATAGGAAGTAAATTCCTTGACATCAGCCTTAGCAACATTTTTTTCTAGATATGTATCCTCAGGCAAGGGAAACAAAATAAAAAATTATTGGGACTACGTCAAAATAAAAAGCTCCTGCACAGTGACAAAACTAAAAGGCACCCTACTGAATGGGAGAATATATTTGCAAATAATATGTGCATGAGTGATTAATATCTAAAATGTACAAGGAACTTACGTAACTCAACACTATAAACCCCAAATAATCCAATTAAAAAGTGGGCAAAGGACCTGAATAGACAGTTTTTTTCAAAGAAGACACAGATGGCCAACAGACACATGAAAAGAGGCTCCACATCACTAACATCAAGGAAATGCAAATCAAAACCACAATGAGATATCATCTCACACTTGTCAGAGTGGCTGCTATCAAAAAGACAAATAAGTATTGGCAAGAATGTGGAAAAAAGGGAAGCCTTGTGCACTGTTGGTAGGAATGTAAACTCATGCAACCACAGTGGAAAGCAGTATGGAGGTTCCTCAAAAAATAAAAAATAGAAATGCCATATGATTCAGTAATTCTACTAGGTATTTACCCAAAGAAATCGAAAACACTAATTTCAACATATATATGTACCTCTATGTTTATTACAGCATTATTTACAATAATTAAGATACAGAAGTATCCCAAGTGTCCATTGATAAATGGATAAAGATGAACACGTGCGCACATACACACAAACACACACACACACATGAATATTATTACTCAGCTATAAAAAAGAATGAGCTCTTGCCATTTGCAGGAACATAGATGGGCCTAGAGAGTATTATGCTAAGTGAAATAAGTCAGAAAGACAAATGTTTGATTTTACTTGCATGTGGAATGTAAAAATACAAATGCATAAAAAAAAACCAAAAAGCAGAATTGGATGTATAAATGCAGAGGACAAACTGATGGTTTCTAGAGGGGAGGGGGATGGGAAAAAAGAGGTGAGGAGGAGTGGAAGATACAGGATTCTGGTTATGGAATAAATAAGTCATAGAAATTAAGGTACACCATAGAGATTATATTATAGTCAACGTGTTGTAACAGTTTTGCGTGGTGACAGATGGTAACTAGTTGTGGTAAGCATAGCATAACTAACAGAATTGTCAAATCACTATGTTGTATACCTGAAACTAATGTAACATTGTGTGTCAACTATACTTCAGTTAAAAAATAAATGAAGATTGGAAAAATACTGGCCGTGGGTAGGTGTTGGTAAATGATAATTTTCTTTTGAAAGATCATGTCAAAGAAGTATTCTAACTTTTGTGTGTCTTTTTTCCTTTTGATAGATTGAAGCCATGGCCATTCTTTTTGCAGTTGTTGCCAGGGGGACGACTATCCTTGCCAAACATGCTTGGTGTGGAGGAAACTTCCTGGAGGTGACAGAGCAGATTCTGGCTAAGATACCTTCTGAAAATAACAAACTAACGTACTCACATGGCAAGTGAGTTCTCCTCTGCATGGGTAGACGGTGAAAGAAGTAAATTGTACTATAATCAGCATAGTAGAAAAGTGGAAAACATGGTTCTTGGTAGATAGTTTAAATAAGCTGACAGAGCAATAACCTTTATCAGCTTAGAAAATGGTTTGCTTCTATTCATTGTAAATTTAAGTTATTGTATTTCATTGAAGTGATACTCATATTTTAAAGAAAGATATGGCAATGTTACTTGTAAAAATGACTTTGCTATAGAACTGTAGGATATGTGCAACATAGAACAGATAAGAGATAATGATATTCCTTCGTTCATTCTCGTAGTAAATATTTACTGAGCACTTGACTATTGCCAGGCACTATGCTTGGTGCTGGGGATACAATAAGAAATTACACAATATTTGCCCTCATAGAGGTTAGAGTTTAATGGAGGAGACAGTCAAATCCATAGATAATTGTAGTAGATGGTGGGAGGTCACAGGTAGGGAGAAGGAACAGCTGGTAGAGAAGTATGGAGTCATGAGTTCATAGGGCAAGTGTAGGGAACTGCAGGTGGTATTTTGTGACTGGTACACAGCCTAGTGAAAACAAAGAGAGATAGGTTGAAGAAAAGACATACAGGGCCTCATAGGCCATGTTAAGAGATTGGAATTTGTTCTGTGGTCCATGGGAAGGCATTGAAGGTTTTCAGCTGGCGTGTGACATGGTCAGGTTTTGCTTTAGAATCTGGTGGGTGGTTGGAGAATGGATTGGGGAGCACATAGATGGGAAGTCTTAGTAATCAAATAAAAAGTGCCTCCACCTTCCTCATCAGTACTTAAAAAACTTTTGTTATTTAACTCATCCTAATTTCTTTCATTCTTATCTCAGAAAGAGGTTCATATTAGTTTCCGAAGATATCTCCTTGTATAATTTAGGATCTAGTCTAAGCTATATAAGAGAGATACCCCCAATTATGGTATTACTTAAATGAGGTAGCTCAGAGATGAGTGCCCCCAGGTTGGTGGGGTGGCTCTGTACTTTATAGTTAGTGTCTGTGATTATCTCTGGCCAAGGCACCTCCTTTAGTTCTTGTTAACTCCCTGCACTTGCCCAGTTTTTTAAAGGCCAAGTCCAGATGTAGGTTGATATTTTATTGTTTAGAGGTTTCTGCTTATGTTTTATTTTTCTTTACATAGTTATAGAGCTAACCTAGCCAGAAGGGAGCTTAGAATCTGTCATTAATAGCTGTGCAACTGTATGTTCAGCTAAAATTCTGTTGCTCTAGATGTTAGGAGACAACTTGTGCAATCTTCCATTCTCTTCTGGGCCACTCAAGTATCTGCGTGTACTCTTCTTCCCAAACCTAGAACATGTATCCTCCCTGGAGGAGACGAGCTCAAGGACTTCTGGTCACTACAGCTCAGAGAGTCTGGGTAACACGCCATCTTCTCCATCAGGCCCAGGTGTAGCTCCTGTGACCTTCTGACCATAACCTAAAAGAGAAGTCATATATTCTCCCTGCTCCCACTGCCAACCCAATAGATAATTGTAGAAGAAGAACAACATCACCACAGTGGAAATTACAAACTCTCATTTAGAAAAGGGAAAAATGAGAAACACATAGAAGTTATTGCTTCCTAGCAGTGTTCAAATAACTACTTCACAGCGATTTCAAAGACTTCCTGTTCTGATCCTGGAGTGGTTAGTGGTTCTGCTTTATTGGAGGAATTCCCTTGTCTTTTCTCCCAGAATGTTGGGTTTGTTCTCCAGGAGGCTTTTTCTGGCCTGTTACCATCTGGCCACATCCAAAATGGATGTTAGGGAGTGTGTCATTTTCGGGAACTGTACAGGTTTGTAGTCGGCTGCCCGCCGGTATAGTTTACTGGCGCAGACGTCTTAGGGGTCAAGTGATCCCAGTTTCTTGTGAGTCTGGCTTTATAATTTTTTCAAAACCTTTTGAGGCTTGTGCTATTTGTGTTCCTAGTCAGTTCCTAGGAAAATGTCCATGGAAAGCACATTCAGTCCTTCTAGAGGCAAGACCAGGAAGTAGGTGATATACCTTCCACTCACATTTTATCATCCAGAACTTAGTCACATAGGCGTTTCTAGCTACAAGGGAAGCTAGAGTATGTAATCCAGTAAGGTTATAGTACAAGAAGGCAACATTATGTACCTGCCATGCCTCTCCACCTGCATCCTAATCTACTCCTGCCCAGTATCCTCTAGAGTGAGGCTTCATCACTGAGTTTTTTCTTCTTAATCTTCTGTTTTTGTTTCTTTCATATAATCATGTTCTATCATCTCAATTAAAAATATCTTTTATGATTGTACACCAAAACAATTAAGTCCATTTTTTACTTTATGACAACCATTTCTCTCCCTAAATCTGAACTTCCTCTTGCTATTTCTTTCTTCTTTGACAACATCACCAGCCATTCCTGAGCCTAAAACTTAAGAATCATATTTGGCTTTCTCACCGAATCCTTGCCATTCTCCTACAAGAGATTTTTCAATCCATTCCATTTCCTCTGTCCCCACTTGTCATAGTGTTTGTTTAGGCCTTTATTGTTTTTCATTTTTAATAGCTCTCCTAACCATTCAGCTTCTGGTTGCCCCCTCCTTAAATCTGTATTGCACATTCCTGTGATTACACTTTCTTGCTTAAAGGCCGTGCTTTTAGAGTAAAGCCCAAACTCTGCCTTCACATTAGTCCATTCCTGACCATTCTACCCTTGTCTCTGTAGGAGTCCTTGCCATTCCCTGGCCTAGCTGTGTTATTCCAGGCATTGTTATATCTATCTATTTTTCATGCTTTTGGACTATCTTCCTCTTCCTACCCCCCCCCCCCGTTAAACTTTTGCTCATTTTACAGGTCCCGGATGAAATACTTTCTTCATTATTACTTTAATCCTTCTAAAAGGGCAGTTCTGATCATGTCCTTTTTCTTCAGCAGTTACTCTGTGCACTCAGGGTAAAGTTACTAACATGACTAGGAAGATTCTTCAAGATCTGCTGCTGCTTCCTTCTCTGGTCTCATCTGTCACTACTTTAGCCTTTGGTTTTATTTTCCAGCCATAGTTAGCTATTTTCATTTCAGTGCTGGGTTTTTCTCTCTTCCTATCCTTTGCAGTAGCTATTACCTTTTACTGGAATCTGTTTACCTTTGTAAAAATCTGACTTTGTCTTTCTGAGCTTTGATATTTCCTTTTCTAGAAACCCTGAACTCCAAGACCAGACCAAGTGCCTCCTTTTTGCTTGTCTCCATAGCATCCTTTGTTTATTCATATTGTAGCACTTACCACACTGTATCATAATTGCAATCTTTATTTTTTGTCTCTGTCCCCTGACTGTCGGCTCCTTGGTGGCAGGGACTGTGCCTTGTAACTTTTTGTGGTCTTTTCACCAAGTTACTCCCTAGTGTGATTTCGGAGAAACAGATTTTTGGGGAAACTGATGACTTCCATTTTGGACATTGTGTTTAAGTTGTCACTGGTATGTCCAGTTGGATATGTCTAGTAGATAGTAGTGTATGTAAGCCTGGAGCTCAGGAAGTAGGTCAGATCTAGATGTGGGAATCATCATCATAATTGTAGTAGCTGAAAACGAACAACAATCAGACATGACAGTGGATGCCACCATATCCAGGGAGTATGTTAGAGAAGAGCAGGGAACTGAAGATACTGGAAAATGTCAATAGAAAGGGAAAGAGACTACCACATTAACCATGCAAGCTTTGTATTAGGAAATCTAGTGGAGAGAAAACACTTTTCAGAAGAAGGAAGTGGTCTACACTATCATGTTTCAGAGAGAGCCACTTGGATATGGTGATATGGAAGCCAGAATTGATGTGAATGGTTTTAGAGTAGTGAAGGAAGACATTTTGCCTGAGTTCCTATACCTCCTTGTTATTCAGTGCAGCCTCTGTGTGGACGTTAAAAGTATAATTCAAGAGGCACTCCTATCTATCCATTTCCCCAAGGTAAAATCCAGGAGGCAAAATTGAGTTATCCCTCTGCTTCACTTTCAATAGCCAGTTATCAAGTTCTGTGCTATTTCTTCTCTTTTCTTTTTCATTGCCCATAGTACTTTAGTTTATTTCTCTCCTCACTTGCTTACCTGCTCTACTACAGTAGTCTCCTGTCTGGGTCCTCCTTTCAATCAGTTTTCCATGCTCTAGCCAAAGCATCCTTTTACATGGCAGATCTTACCACAGTCTCCTCAGGCTAAAACCCTCTGATACTTGTTCACTATTCTTGGGGTAAAGCATAGTGAGGTTTTAACATGGTCTGTAACCTAGTATTTGCTTACTTCTCCAGCCTCATCTGTGTAGCCAAATTGTCCTTCCATTTCATACTCTAGTCATGTGGACTCTTTTGACTTTACTAAACCCATTATGTGCTTTTTTTCTTTATCTCCAAGCATTTATGCTTGTTTGTTTTCTACTCTGGAACACTCTTTGTCTACTCTTTACCTTGCCATCTCCTACTTACTCTTCAGGTCTTGGCTCACACGTCACTTGCTCCAGGACGTCTTTCCTCTTACCCTCTGCCAAACTCTGTCAGTGTCTCCTTTATGTTGCCAGAGCGCCTTGTACTGCCTCTCCTCATCCTGTTTTACCGGGCTGCTCTGCAATTCCCTGCACTGCGATCTTTGTAAAGGCAGGGACTGATGGTTTTGCCTGTGTGTATCCTCAGCACCCATCCCAGAAACTGGCTCCAAGTAGATGCCAAACAAATGTTAATGTTGAGTAATTAGTAGAAAAATTGTTTGCTTTGAGATCTTAAAAGCAAGCAAGGAAGACCATATAGCCCATCGGAGGTTAATCTTAATGACGTGTCCCTCCTAAGATGTCATCCCTTCTTTAGGCCTTAAGAGTCCAGTTGTGCTTTTGCAGCTGTCATTTTAATGGGTAATGTGCATACTGTTGTGCTATGTAGTTAAGGTAGAGACTTTCTTTAAATGCCTTATTTATTCCTATCAGTTTGACTTGAGAGAAACAGGTGTATAGGGGAGGGAGAAAAGGAGGGTAGTATCAATAAATGATACGGTCACATTGGTAGTACTAAATTTGCTTATACATAGAAGATGGAAGTGAAAGCAATATTGCTCATAACCACAGCAAGTTTTATATCTTTTATCCTACAGATATTTGTTTCATTACATCTGCCAAGACAGGATTGTATATCTTTGTATCACTGATGATGTAAGTAACTTGAAGACATGTTGCTATTTAAGTATGTATACTGTTAATAGAGTTAGTAGATAATTATCTATATTTATGGTAGGTAAACGTGACGTGAATATAAGTGTCCATAGCTGAAAATTTTTCTATACTTCGCATTTATCATGTGGAGCAGCAAATGACAAGAAGAGTAGCTATCTGGGCATATGCATATCAGCTCAGTTTCAATGGAGTTTTAGCTTAACTAACCTCTTGCAACTTCTACGTTTATCGTATCGTGTAGTAAGCATTGGCCTTCATAATCGTGACCCTTTGGTATCAAATCCAAAATTTATTTATTTGAAATATTAAAATAAATATTTTATTCAGTCAATAGTAAATTTTTTAAATGTATATAGACTTTTAGAAAACAAAATCACAGTATATCATGATTGGCTTTGTAGACCTGTAGTTCACATTGGTAGGTGGTTTTTTTGAGTATTTGTAGGTTCTAGACTAAAATGCTCAGTAACTTGATGCCATCAAGGTCATTTCTCTCCTCTGCTATCCTTAGTGTCAGCTTCTTCCTAGGTATACTTCCCTATGGTTGCATGGAGCCACATGGTTATTTATTTTGTATCCAGAGAAGAGGGACTATGTCTTCTCAAATCTCTTATTGTAAGAATGAGGAAAGTTCTCCAAACCACACCCTCCTCTCTCCATGCTTACTTTTCATGTATTACTGGCTAGGAGTAGGGTACATACTTATTCTACATTGATTAATGATAAGAGGCATGGAATTGGCATGATTGCCATAGGTCAGGGTTTAATTTTTATTGTGCCACAGACTCCTTTGACACTCATAGGCTCTTCCCAAATGAAATACATGATTATAAACAAAACAATTATATCAAAATAAAGTATTCAGAGTGTTTTAAAAATTGATAATTTATATGCTTCTTTGTGAATTGATTAAGTAACAAGATCTAGTCAGAGGTCTAATGACTAATAATAATTTTGAAGTGGTGATGAGTATATATGAGATTTTGAGATATCTGTAACTAATGGTACGTGAAAAAAAAAAGATTTCTGTTGGTAACAGAGTGACAGATACTGTTTGGTACTATTTTGGTTTGTCACCCACACGCAGATTTGAAATTTAAGTTAAAACTTACTGAAAATAATGTGAGTTTTCTTTCTATTCAAGTACATGGACCCCTTGAATTTTGACCATTGACCCTAGCTTAAGAACCCTTGGCTTAGACTAATAATCATCTTGGGTGAGATGGAGATGAGTGTCAACCACAGATCATCCTAGTGATTTTTATCCCTGGTTTCACAGTTTTTTCTTTTTTTTTTTATTTTAGAGAGAGGGCACGAGGGGTGAGAGGATCAGAGAGAGAGAGAGAGAGAGAGAGAGAGAGAGAGAGAGAGAGATTCTTAAGCAAGCTCCATGCTCAGTGCAGAGCCTGATGCAGGGCTCGAGCCCATGACCCTGGGATCATGACCTGAGCCAACATCAAGAGTTGCACACTCAGCCAACTGAGCCACCCAGGCACCCCATTGCTTTCTAAAATTACTTTTAAAATCCAGCTATATCTGAAATTGGCTAGGAGTAGGTTACATACTTATTTCTAAATTGATCAGTGACAAAGGCATGGAGTTGGCACAATTGCCATAGGTCAGGGTTTAATCTTTATTGGAACAGATGGGAAATGTCACTAAATTTGGGTTCATCAGACTTGAGTTTTCTATTTCTTGACTTAAAACTTTATATATATGTAAATACTTTTTGGCTGGGACCAGACAAGAGTACATCACTTAATCTTTTCAAGTGTACCATCACTATTAAAAAAACTCAACTCCAAGCATATATCAATAGTGTTATTTTTGTGTGTGAAGGACTGTAATATTTTTATGGATTTATATAGCATCTTCTTTTGCTGAGCCTTCTTAACAGATCCTGTGAAAGATATGAAAGAAGTGAAACCCAATTCTTACTCTCAAGAAGCTAACTTAGATCCTGTTGTCTTTGGTAGAAAGTAATCAAATAGTTGGATTGGACTCTCAGCTCTTTTGTTTTACTAGTTGTTTGACCTTTGTCAAGTTACCTTTTCAGAGTCTTTGTTTCCTTATTGTAAAATGAAGTCAGTGCTAGTTTCTCTTCATTGCTCAGTAAATATTAGCTGTTAATCATCCATATCATCTTTGTTTACTTTCAAATGCAAACTCTGTGTTGTTCTCTTCTCAGGATTTTGAACGATCCCGAGCATTTAGTTTTCTGAATGAGATAAAAAAGCGGTTCCAGACTACATATGGTTCAAGAGCACAGACAGCACTCCCATATGCCATGAATAGCGAATTCTCAAGTGTCTTGGCTGCACAGCTGGTAAGATATTTTTTAGGATGTGGTATTTTGATTCCTATCTTCTTTATTACCTTAAGACACTTTGAATATAGGGGACCCTGATCTGCAAATATATTTTTCTGATTGTGCCATTAAATGTGAACATAAGAAAACCTACCAGATAGAAAATTTTAAATTACATGATATTCTCTATTCTAGTGTTCAGAGTACCTAGGAATGGGGAAGTACGTTAAAGAGCAGCTACTTCAGCTACCCATCTAATGCATAAATCCACTCAATATGTCAAATGGTCTCTTAACTCATACATTAACCTTCTACCTTCCCATGAGGCAACTAATTTTTGAACAGCTCAACTTAGTCATTTGAAAGTCTGCTCATCTATATGAATATCTAATTGTCAGCTCAGTGAAGTTTTGCATATATATACACACCTGTGAAATACCTCCCTTTCCAAGATACATCTCTATTATTCTAAAAGTTCCTGATGTCCCTTTGTAGTC
Source organism: Suricata suricatta (assembly GCF_006229205.1). Taxonomy (NCBI): domain Eukaryota; kingdom Metazoa; phylum Chordata; class Mammalia; order Carnivora; family Herpestidae; genus Suricata; species Suricata suricatta. The sequence continues at coordinate 111,351,464 of NC_043717.1, forward strand.
AGTCCCCTTCCCCACACTCTGCCATAGGCACCCTCTGCTCTATTTTCTGTCACTGTAAGTTAGTTTTGTCTTTTCTAGAATTTCCTGTAAAAGGAATTATACATTGTATACTCATGTGTCTTGCATGCTCAGTGCAAAGATTTTGATATTCATGTTGCATAAATCACTAGTTCTCTTTCTTTTGCTGAATAGTATTATATGCGTATGCCACAGTTTGTAATAAATCATTATAAACTTTTTTCCAAAGTGGTTGTACCATTTACATTCCCACCAGCAGTTCCAGTGTTTCTGCAACAGTGCTCGCTTTAGTCTGTCTTTAGTCATCCTGGTTGGTGTGTGGTGGTATTTCATTGTGGTTTTAAATTACATTTCCCTGATGACTGATGATGTTGAGACCTTTCTAAATGCTTCCCCTTTATCCATGAAACTATTTGAGTGCAAAGACATATATTCTGTCTATGATTGTATTGTGAATGAGAGGAAAAAGAATTATTATAATTTAATGCTTTCCTTTTCACTTCTCCTATAAGTGTTTTTTAATATTCTTTCTGAGTATTACACTTATAAATATGTATTCTTCAGGGGATGAAGTTCCTTTAAATAGTTATAGATCTTTATTCAATCAGTTCACTTGTTTCATACTTCCCAGTAGAAAACATTCATATATGTGAAACCATGTAAAGCACCACCAACCAAAAATATACCAATGCACAGTCACAGGTAAATAGGGTGAGCTGGCAGCAAAACTTTCAACTTAGCCAGTTTGTCATTAGCTCCATATCTGTGGGTGACCCTCTAAACAAATCTATGCCAGGACTGTTATCTACAGATGGAGATAATAATAAAGTCATCTTCATCATGGAGTCTTTGGGTGGATTAAGTAATGTTCTCTCTTTGAAGCATTTAGCATGGTGAAGTGACCAGGATATTGTATATTAAGCACTCCATGAATAGCTATGGATAATAATTTCAATATATATATAGTATGATCAGTGTCTTAGATTTCTAGATCCTATACAAAGCCAATGAAAATAGGATGTGTACTCTGATCTCAACAGATACAAGAACAGATGCCCAGAAGCTGGGCCAGCCCCTACCTCATCATACCCAAGAAGTGGGGAACAATTTGGGGTGCTTTTCTTTGTCTTGTTCCCCCTGCCCTAACTACAGTTCTCTTTTTTCCTTTCTTGTTTGAGCATAGATTATAGAACTGCATACTTCTGCTCCAAGGGTCTTAAATGTATATTGATATAATACACATATCTTTATATTATTTAAAATGAGGTGGTATTTTTATACTGTAACACTTATGTGGTATCGTTTTTTTATTAAAAATTTTTTTAATGTTTATTTGTTTTTGAGAGAGACAGAGTGCAAGCCAGGGAGCGGCAGAGAGAGGGGGAGACACAGAATCTGAAGCACGCTCCAGGTTCTGAGGTGTTAGCACAGAGCTCGATGCGGGGCTCGAACTTCCAAACTGTGAGATCATGACCTGAGTCGAAGTTGGACACTTAACCAACTGAGCCACCCAGGTGCCCCTGTGGCATCACTTTATATATTTCCCTAGGTCTGATAACAATTTTTAAATGAAATGGCATATATCCTTTGTATCAATACCAGCATATTTTAATATCATTCCTCAATGTCATTCCTCTTCTCTTTGTTTTCCTATTATAAATAATGTCTGGTAAGTAAAATCTTATTTTCTTATAGAAGCATCATTCTGAGAATAAGGGCATAGACAAAGTGGTGGAGACTCAAGCCCAAGTGGATGAACTGAAAGGAATCATGGTCAGAAACATAGGTATGTTTCCTGGCATAACTCACATGTATGTTGGCAAAAATGATCATAGATTCCTTGACTGGGATCAAATTATTCTAGAAAGGCTAAAATAGTGCTTATTACTGTTGAAAGCTAATTATCAGCTAAGAATGGGTATTACATACATACTTATGATATTGTCTACTATATGAATGGTTTTTTCTTAGTACTTATGACTATTCATTCTAACTTGTTAGTTGACTCAGCAATGCTAATTTCTGAGACTCTTAACAAAAAAGTTCAGCAATCAAGAATAAATTAATCAGTTTTGGCTAGAGATACCCAGATAGCTGATGATAGTAGATGCTTAAAGTATAACTATTTGACCTCCCTAGAAATTTGTAGCTCTTGATTGAAAGAATTGGTCCAAAAACTGACTGTTGTATTCTTCAAAGGATGAACTATGATATAAATTCAGTCAGCCTGTGTTTTCTGAAGCTATTTAGCACATTAAAATAATCCAGAGAAATTCATCAAATTTATTTTTTTAATGTTTGTTTACTTTTGAGAGAGACAGAGTGCAAGCAGGGGAGGGTCAGATAAAGAGAGAGACACAATATCTGAAGTAGGCTCCAGGCTCTGAGCTGTCAGCACAGAGCCCGACACGGGGCTTGAACTTGTGAACCGCGAGATCATGACCTAAGCCAAAGTCATATGCTTAACTGACTGAGCCACGCAGGTCCCCCCATCAAGTTTGTTTTTAAATTGATTATGCAGTTGTATTTAGATGTGGGATGATGCTAATTTTTCTAAAAACACTGGTTTTCAAAATGTCCCTGGGCCAGCAGCATCACCATGCCTTGGGAACTGGTTAGAAATGCAAGTTTTGGGGACCCACCCCAGACCTATTGAATCAGAAACTCTGCAATCTGTTTTCAGAAGCCCTCCAGAGGATTCGAATGCATATTCAAGTTTGAGAACCACTCTTTCTAAGGGGAATATCTCAGACAATAACTTGTATAAAATTGAATGAAACTGATTATATTATTGTTTTATAAGATATTTAATTGAGATTGTCAAATTTCATAAATGTCAGTTTACTTATATTTTGGATTTACTATTTGAATCACCTTTACATTTATTATTAGAACAAACTTTAGAGACATTTTTAAAAAGATTACTCTTGGTTTCACCATCCTAGAGATTCATTTTCATTTTTTCTTTTAAGTTTTTTTATCCATACATGCATATTATAATAATAGTTTATGTTCAGTTTTGTTTGGGCAGTATAATATAGCAACCAAGATTTGTAGTCCTATGTGCTGGAGTTTGAGTCCTGATTTCATTTCCTACCTCTAGTCAGCCTTTGGTCAGTCCTCTCACTTCTCTGAGCTTTGTTTCCTAATCTGCAAAAAAGAAGATGATAGCACCTATGGTTACCAGGATGAAGGAGAAAATATATGTGAAGCATCTTGTAGAGTGCCTATCATAGTAAGAGCTGAATTATCGTTAGTATCGTGAGTCTACTTTATGCTCAATTAGTATATAATTGGGTTGTATTATGAATCATTGTACTTATTTTGGACACTTTGGTTCTTTAGAGCAGTGTTATTCAGAGTACTGTTTTACAACCAGATAAAGAGCTTGCTCGAGCATGTAAGTCAGTACTCTGCTTCCTCCATTGAGAACACTTTGATAAGAATATGTTAATTGGACTGAACTGTGTGCTTAGAGATAGTTGGAGGAGTAGCAGACACTCTTAGGTAGCAGTGATTTAGAGGTTTGTGTTATAATAATAGAACTGTTATAAATGGTTTTGTGCCTATTACCGGGAATGAGGTTAATAATCAAGAGAGGAACTTTTTTTTTAAGTTTTTATTTTCATTCCAGTTAGTTAACATATAGGGTAATATTAGTTTTAGGTACACAATACAGCGATTCAACACTTTCATACAACACCTGGTGCTCACCACAAAAAGTACACTCCTTAGTCCCTGTCACCTATGTAATGAATTCCCCTACCCACCTTGCCGTTGGTAACCGTCACTATGTTCTCTATAGTTGAGATTCTGTTTGTTGGTTTGCCTCTCATTTTCTTTGTTTTTTTCCATTTGCTCATTTGTTTTGTTTCTTACATTTCACAGATGAGTGAAATCATACAGTATTTGTCCTTCTCTGACTGACTTATTTTGCTTAGCATTATACTCTCTAGCTGTATCCACATCATTGCAAGCGGTAGGTTTCATTCTTTTTGATTGTTGAATAATATTCTATTGAGTATGCACACATACATACATATATACATACCACATCTTCTTTATCTTTATCCATCTAAGTCAATGGACACTTGGGCTGCTTTCATAATTTGGCTATAGTAGATAACAGTGTGCTGTAAACATCAGGTTGCATGTATCCCCTTGAAGTAGTAGTTTTGTATCCTTTGGATAAATACCTAGTAGTGCAATTGCTGGATTGTAGAGAACTTATATTTTAACTTCTTGAGGAGCCTCCACACTGTTTTCCAGAGTGACTGCACCAGTTTGCATTCCCACCAACAGTGTAGGACGGTGCCCCTTTCTCCACACCCTCGCCAACATCTGTTGTTTCCTGAGTTGTTAACTTTAGCCATTCTGACAGATATGAGGAGATACCTCATTGTAGTTTAGATTTGTATTTCCCTGATGATCAGTGATGCTAAATATAAAAGGGAGAAACATGCAATTCTTGATATGTTTTGTCTCTTGCTTATTTGTAGTGATTTCCTACCATTGATTTTAGTTTTAGTTGTATGTCTGTATGCAAACTAGAGAACCTGTGGGAGGAACTACTAATATTTCTTTTCCCTCTATTTTTGGTTGTCAGATGTATTTATTTCTCCTGAAATTGAAGCAGCCAACTGCTACAATTTTGTTTATTGCAAATGCATAAATTTCCCAGAAAATGAACCTTTTAAGTCAACTTCTTTTAAATGACTTATTTATTTTTAGAATTACAGAGATATCCAATTACAATTTAGCAAAAGCGTTTGTAATCATCTCAGTTTGATTTTTTTAAACATCTTTCTTAAGATAAAAATCATACACTATACGATTCACCTATTTAAAGTATACCATTTGATGGTTTGTAATATATTCACGAAGCTGTGCAGCTTTCACCATAATTGATTTTAGAACATTTTTCATCACCTCTAAAATAAATCCTGCACCCATTTACAGTCACTTCCCTTTCCTCCTCAACATCCAGGCCTGAGCAACAATTAATCGTATGTCTGTCTCTATTGATTTTCCTCTTCTGGCTAGTTCATATAAATGGAATCATATAATATATGACCTTTTGTATCTTGGCTTCTCTCGCTTACCTTAATGATGTTGAGGTTCATTCATGTGGTTACATGTATCAGTACTTCATTCCTTGTTATGGCTATGCTATAGTCCATTGTATTGAAACCAGTTGATGGACTTTTTTTGTGGTCTCCACTTTTTGGTTATAAATAATACTTCTGTGAACATTTGTGTACAGGTTTTTGTGTGAGCCTATGTTTTAAGTTCTCTTAGGGAAATGCTGGGTCACATCGGAACTCTATGTTTAACATTTTGAGTAAGACCAAACTTTCCTAAAGTGGCAGCACCCATTGTTCATTCCCAACAGTGTACAAGCATTCTAATTTCTCCACATCTTTGCCCAAATTTATTATCTGTGTTATGATTATAACCAACCTAGTATGTGTGAGACTGTATCATATTGTGGCTTTGATTTGCATTTCTCTGATGACTAATGATGTTGAGCATTTTTTCATGTGCTTATGAGCCATTTGTATTTATAGATCTTTGAAGAAATTTCTATTCAAAATCCATTATCATTTTATATATTTTATTTTTTTTTATTTTTACTTATTTTTAGAGAGAGTACAGGAGAGAGGCAGAAGAGGAGAGGGAGAGAATCACAAACAGGCTCCATGCTCAGCGTGGAACCCCACACAGGGCCCAGTCTCATGATCCTGGGATCATGACGTGAGCCGACATCAGGAGTAGGACACCCAAATGACTGAGCCACCCAGGTGTGCCCCGTTGACATTTTTTTCTTTTTTTAAATTTTTTATGCTTGTTTATTTTGGGGGGGCGGATAGTGCGGGCGAGCAAGCATGAGCAGGGGAGGGCAGAGAGAGAGGGAGACATAGAATCTGAAGCAGGCTCCAGGCTCCAAACTGTCAGCACAGAGCCCAGGGCAGGCGGGGCTCAAATTAACAAACTGAGATCATGACCTGAGCCAAAGTTGAACATTTAACTGACTGAGCCACCCAAGTGCCCCCCATTGTCATTTATTAATCCCAGTTAATCTTGAGCTGTAAGAGTTCTTCCCATATTCTGGGTACTAGGCCCTTATCAGATAAGATTTGCACATATTTTCTCCCATCTTTGAAGCACAGACATTTTTTAATTTGTTGAAGCCCAATTTATTTTTGTTTCTTTTGTTGCTTGACTTTTGGGTGTCATATCTAAAAAATAATCCATTGCCTAAGCCAAGGTCACAAAGATTTACTCCTGTGTTTTTTTCTAAGTGTTTTATAGCTATGATCTCTTTTGAGTTAATGTTTATGTATAATGTAAGGAAGGGATCCAGCTTAATTCTCTCAAATGTATATATCCAGTCATCCCAGTAACACTGGTTTAAAAGAATTTTCTTTTCCTATTGAATGATCTTACCACCCTTATCAAATATCATTTAATCCAAAGATGTATGGATTTATCTCTGTACTCTTAGTTCTGTGCCATTTATCTTTATGTCTGTCTTTATGCTAATATTACACTGTCATGATTATTGCCGACTGGTAGTAAGTTTTTAAATCAGGAATTATGAGTGTTCCAACTTTGTTCCTCTTTTTCTGGATTGCTTTGTCTGTTCTGGGTACCTTTCCTTTCCATAAGAATTTTTTGCAGTTTCTGGAAAAAAAAAAAAGATATCTGGAATTTCCATAGGGATTGTGTTGAATCTGTAGATCAGTTTGGGAAATACTGCCAAATTCAACAATATTATGCCAATTCATGAACATGACATGCCTTTTTATTTATTTAGGTCTTTTTAAAAATTTTTGACAATGTTTTGTAGTTTTTGCCATAGAGATCATACATGACAAAGACTCTCTGCTTGACCAAATGTTAGACCATCTCCTCCCAGCCCTCTATTTGTCTAGGCATCATTCTTAGGCTATGTCCCAGGTCTACCTGAGCCAGCCTTACCAAAGAATCCTGCTAAGTCAATCCCCTACCCTTGATGTCTGATCACCCTTGATAGGTGATCAAGTTCCTCATCCTCTACCTTTGATGTTTAAGTCCTTGGCTTACCTTTAGGAAGATACTTTTAGGCCAGTTTAGGCCTACCCTTGATTTCTTCCAGTAATTTTTCATCTGCTGACTACCCCTTCACTCTGCTTGTTGGTTAAAAAAAATCCCTACTTGTCCTTGATTTTTTTTTTTATTTATTGAGATATATGGGGCGCCTGGGTGACTCAGTTAAGCAGCTGACTTTGGCTCAGGTCATGATCTCACAGTCTGTGAGTTCAAGCCCCGCATTGGGCTCTGTGCTGACAGCTCAGAGCCTGGAGCCTGCTTCAGATTCTGTGTCTCCCTCTCTCTCTGCCCCTCCCCACTCACTCTCTGTCTCTTTCTCTCAAAATAAAATAAAGACATATTTATTGAGATATAATTTACATAAACATGTGAGCTTAAGGTGTACATGTTAATACATTTTAAATAATGCAATATGATTGCCACTTTAGCTTTTGACTAACACCTCTCTCACGTCATATAAATTGTCATTTCTACAGTGAGAACATTTAATATCTAGCCTCTTAGCAATATTGAAGTATATAATACACTATTGTTGACTATACTCAGTATGCTGTACACTAGATCTCCAGAATTTGTTCATCTTCTAGTTGCAGGTTTGTACCCTTTAACAACATCACCCTACTTTATCCATCTCCCAGCTCCTGGTAATCTCCATTCTACTCTGTGTCTACAAATATGGCATTTTTAGATTCTTACATTATGTATAAGTAATATATAATCTTTGCTTACTCTGTCTGGCTTATATCACTAAGCATCGTGCCCTCAAGATCCATCCATATTGTCACAAATGGCAGAATTTCATTCTTTTTTATGACTCAGTAATATTCTGTTGTGTGTGTGTGTGTGTCTGTGTGTACAGACATCACATCTTTTCCATTCATCATCTTTTTCCATTTATCCATTGATGGACACTTAGGTTGTTTTCATATCTTTCATATTGTGGATAATGCTGCATTAAATATGGGAGTTCAGATATCTTTTCAATATCCTGTTTTCATTTCCTTTGGATACATACCCAGAAGTGGAATTGCTAGATCATATGGTAGTTGTATTTTTAATTTTTTGAGGAACTGTTTTCCATAGTGACCAGATTTACATTCCCAACAGGGCAGAGAGGTTTCCTTCTCTTCACATGTTCACCAACACTTGTGATTTCTTGTTTTCTTGATTATTGCTATTCAGATAGGTGTGATATGGTATTTCATTGTGGTTTTGATTTCCACGCCCCTGATGGTGAGTGTTTGAGCATCTTTTCATGTCTCTGTTGGCCGTCTGGATGTCTTCTTTGGAACAGTGTCTGTTCGGTTCCTCCGCCCGTTCTTAATAGTTTTGTTGTAGTTGTTGTTGTTGTTACTGAGTTGTACGGATTCCTATTTTCTCGCATTCTGTAGATGACCCTCTTTTTGTTGATGTAGTCCCACTTGTTGAGTTTTGCTTTTGTCACATGTGCTTTTGGTGCCATAGCCAAAAAAATCATTGAAAAGACCAATGTCAAATACCTTCTTCCCTATGTTTTCTTCTAGTTTAATGGTTTCAGTCTTTGAATTTAAGTCTTTAATGCATTTCAAATTATTTTTTGAGGGGTGGTATAAGACAGGGGTCCAGTTTTAGTTTTCGGCATGTGGTTATCCAGTTTTCCCAGCATTATTTGTTACAGAGATTATCTTTTCCCCAGTGAGTGTTCTTGGCCCCCTTGTAAAATCTTAGTCAACTATATGCAAGAGTTTATTTCTGGGATCTCTGTTCTGTCCCATTTGGTTCCTGTGTCTGTATTCATGCCAGTTACATACTGTTTTAATAATTACTATAACTTTGAATTCAGGAAGTATAATGCCCCTGGCTTTGTTCTTTCTCTGGATTGCTTTGTCTTTTTGGAGTCTTTTGTGGTTCCATAGAAATGTTCAGATTGTTTTTTCTATTTCTGTGAAAAATACCATTGGAATTTTGAAAGACACTGTATTGAATCTGTAGATGGCTTTGGGTAGTATGGCCATTTAAACAATATTCTTCTGATCCATGAACATGGGACATATGTACATTTGTTTGTGTCTTCTTGAATTCCTTTAATCAATGTCTTTATAGTCTTTATTGCAGAGGTCTTTCACCTCCTAGGTTAAATTTATTCATAAATATTTTATTATTTTAATGGTATTGTGATTGGGATAGTTTTCCTTTTTATAATGTTTTTATATATTTTATTTTTACTATGTAGACATTTAACTGATTTCTGTATGCTGATTTTATATCCTATAGTTTTACTGAATTTGTTGATTAGTTAAACAACTTTTTGGTTGAGTCTAGGATTTTCTGTATATATTATCTTATCATCTGCAAATAATGCCAGTTTTACTTCTTCCTTTTCTATTTTTATTTCATTTTCTTGTCTGATTGCTCTACAGAGGACTTCCAGTACTATTTGAATAACACTGGTGAGAGTGGGTACCTTTGTCTTGTTCCTGATCCTAGGACGAAAAACTTCTAATATTTTACCATTGAGTACGATGTTAGCTATGGGTTTGTTATATATGACTTTTATTATGCTGAAATATGTCCTTTTGTATTCAATTTGTTGAGGGTTTTATTATGAAATAATGTTATATTTTGTAAAATATTTTCTTCTGCATCTATTGAGATGATTGTAAGTTTTTATATTTCACTATATTAATGTGATATATCACATGTATTGATTAGTGTACGTTGAACCATTTTTGTATGCCAGAGATAAATCCCAGTTGGTCATGGTATATGATTATTTTAATGTTAGTTGAATTCAATTTGCTAATTTTTTTTTGAGAATTTTTGCCTCTGTGTTCATCAGGGATATTGGCCTATAGTTTGAGTTCCCTGTTGTGTCCTTATCTGGGTAATTCTGACCTTGTAAAAGGAGTTTGGAAGTATTTCCCCCCCCCTTCAGTTTTTTGGAAGAATTTGAGAAGGATTGGCATTAGTTTTTCTTTAAGTGTTTGCTAGCACTCAACAATGAAGCCATCTGGCTTTGGGTTTTTCTGTGTTAGGAGGTTTTTGGTTACAGATTTAATCTCCTTACTCATTATTGGAATGTTAAAAATTTCTTTCTTTCTGATTCTGTCTTGTGGGTTGTATGTTTCTAGGAATATATCCAGTTTATTGTCATATAATTGTTCTTAAGCATCTCTTATGATCCTATGTATTTCTGTAGTATCAGTTGTAATATCTACTCTTTTATTTCTGTTTTTATTTATTTGAATCTTCTTTTTTACTTAGTCTAGCTGGAGCTTTGTCAATTTTATCTTTAAAAACAACAGCTATTAGTTTTGTTGACCTTTTCTATTATTTTTCTGGTTTCTATTTGATTAATTTCCACTCTGAACTTTATTGCCTGCCTTCCTTCCACTAACTTTGGGCTTAGTTTGTCCTTCTGTTTCTAGTTCTTTGAAAGGTAAAGTTAGGTTGTTTATTTGAGGTCTTTTGTTTTCTTAACATATACATTTATGACTATAATCTTCCCTTGCAGAACTGCTTTTGTAGCATCCTGTGTTTTTTTTCTCTCCCTTTTGACAGCATTGGTTGTTCAAGAGTGTGCTATTTACTTTCCACATATATATAAATTTTCCAGCTTTCCTCTTGCTGTTTTCTATTTTCATACTCCTGTGGTTGGAAAAGATACTTGGTATGATTTCAGTCTCCCTAAATTTCTTAAGACTTCTTTTATGTCCTATCATGTGGTGTATCCTGGAGAATGTTCCTTGTGTACCTGAGGAAAATGTGTATTATGCTGCTGTTGGATGGAATGTTCTGTGTGTCTGTTATGACCACTTGTATGGTTAAATGTTTCCTTGTTGACTTTATCTCTGGATGATCTAGCCATTGCTGAAACTAGTGTGTTTAAGTCCCCTACTATTATTGTATTATTATCTACTTCTCCCTTCAGATCTGTTAGTATTAAGAATCTTATTTAGGTGTTCTGATACAGTGTACATATCTATTTAAGCTTGTTATAGCTTCTTAATGAATTGACCACTTATTATATAATGACTGTATTTGTCTTTTTTTTTTTTTTTTACTGTTTTTGGTGTACAGCCTTATTTTGTCTAAGTATAGCTATTCCCACTTTCCTTTGGTTTCCACTTGCATGGAATATCTTTTTCCATCTCTTTACTTTAAGCCTATGTGTGTACTTAAATCTGAAGTGAGTCTCATGTAAGCATATTGTTGGGTTGTGTTTTTTGTTTGTTTTTATCCATCCAGCCTCTCTGTGCCTTTTGATTGGTTAACTTACTATAGTTAATTTTTGAAATGTAAGAACTTACTAATTCCATCTTATTCATTCCTTTCTGGCTGTTTTATAATTTTGTAGTTCCTTTTTCCTTCCATATCTGCCTACTTTAAAAATTTTTCCTTTTATTTATTATTTTCCCCCAGACTGTATATACATACATACGAATGTATGTACATGCATACATATATACATATGCGTGTGCATGTGTCCCAGAAAATATATGAAATTTTTTTTACATTTATTTATTTTTGAGAGACAGAGTGAAACAGAACACAAGCAGAGGAGGGGCAGAGAGAGAAGGAGACACAGGATCTGAAGCAGATTCCAGGTTCTGAGCAAATGTTCAGCACAGAGCCCAATGCAGGGCGAACCCACAAACTGTAAGATCATAACCTGAGCCGAAGTCGGATGCCCAACTGACTGAGCCACCCAGTCGCCCCAAATATATGTAATTTTTAAATGAAATAGAGTTGAGAGGCACCTGGGTGGCTCAGTTGGTTAAACATCTGACGCATCTGACTCTTGATTTGGGCTCAGGTCATGATCTCATAGTTCATGGATTTGAGCTCCACATTGGGCTCTGTGCTGACAGCATGGAGCCTACTTCAGATTCGCTGTCTCTGTCTGTCTGTCTGTCTGTCTCTCTTTCTCTCTCTCTCTGCCCTTCCCCCACTTGCATGCATGTACGCGCTCGCTCTCTCTCTCTCTCTCTCTCTCTGTCAAAAAAGAAAAGAAAAGTAGTTGACACACCATATTGTATTCATTTCAGGTATACAACATAGTGATTTAACAATTATATACATTGTGAAATGCTCACCAGGAGAAGTATAGTTACAATATGTCACCATAGTAAGATATGATATTATTGACTATATTCCCTATGTTGTACTTTTCATCCATGTTAATAATTTATTTTATAGCTGGAACTTTTTACCTCTTAATCCATTTCACCCGTTTTACCTATTCCGCCCTCCCCCCCCCCCCCCCCCCCCCCCCCCCCCCCCCCCCCCCCCCCCCGCTCCTTCCCCTCTAGATACTCATTATTTATGATCTGTTTCTGGTTTGGTTTTGTTTCTTAGGTTCCACATATAAGTGGACTCATAGGGTATTTGTCTTTCTCTGTCTGACTTATTTCATTTAGCGTAATACTATCTAGGTCTGTCTATATTTTCCTGAATTTCTGCCTACCTTTTAAAATTAGTGATATGTGGCTGGGGCGCCTGGGTGGCTCAGTTGGCTGCATATCTGACTTTGGTTCAGGTCATGATCTCACAGTTCGTGGGTTCGAGCCCCGCGTCAGACTCTTTGCAGACTGCTAGCTCAGAGTCTGGAGCCTGCTTCAGATTCTGTGTCTCTTTCTCTCTCTGCTCCTCCCCTGTTCACACTGTCTTTCTCTGTCTCTCAAAAATAAATAAATGTAAAAAAAATTCTTTTAAATAAACTAAATAAAATTAGTGATACTTGGGGGTTGTGTGCTCCATCTCACCTTTATCTTTTTTTTTTTCAGTTTTTTAAATGTTTGTTTATTTTAGAGAGATAGAGAGAAAGAGACAGAGTGTGAGTGGAGGAGGGGCAGAGAGGGAGACACAGAATCTGAAGCAGGCTACAGGCTCTGAGGTGTCAACACAGAGCCCGATGTGGGACTCAAACTCATGAATCATGAGATCATGACCTGAGCCCAAGTTGAACACTTAACCTTTGAACACTTAACCAAGCGCCCCTCCCCTTTATCTTCTGTGAATCTATTCTAGGCTTTTGTTTTGCAGTTACCATGGGGCTTATATAAATCAACTAATAGATAAAATAGTCCATTTTAAAGTGATAGCAACTTAAATTTGACTGCATACAAAAACCACCTAATTAATTCCCTTTTTATACCTTTGATGCCATAATTTACCTCTTTTTATATTGTGTATTTGTTAAAAGTTTATAGTAGCTATAGATATTTATAATACCCATTTCCTTTAACCTTTATAGTAAAGTGTTTAACACCCCATCCTCTTACAGAATTAGAGTTTTCTAAATCTGTATATTTAACCTTTACCAGTATATTATATACTTTTGTAAGTTTTCATGTCACTAATTAGTCTTTTCCTTTTAGCACTTCTTACATGCCAAGTCTAGTAGTGATGAACTCCCCCAGCTTTTATTTGTCTGATAATATATTTACTTCTACTTCATATATGAAGGATAAATTTGTTGTATAGAGTATTCTTGGCTGGCAATCTTTTTCTTTCAACACTTTGGATATGTTATTCCACATTCATTTCTGGCCTTTAGGGTTTCTGCTACAAAATCCACTGATAGCCTAATGAGAATTTCTCTGTAGGTTACAATCTCGTTTTTCCTCAGGGTGCTTTTGAGAGTTTCTCTTTATCTTTGATTTTTAGCAGTTTTATTGTAATGTATCTTAAGAAGGTCTTTTTGTGTTGAGATAATAGAGTGGTCTCTTAGTTTCATGAACTTGGATGTCCACATCTCTCCAGGTTTGGGAAGTTTTCTATTATTGTTTCTCTAAATAAGCTTACTGTCTTCTCTCTCTCATCTTTTTGGAACCCCAGTTATTCTAGTATTTGTACATTTGATGGAGTCCCATAGATCATGTAGGCATTTTGGTTATTTTACATTATTTTCTCTTTGTTATCCTCTGCATTGTTTCAAAGTCCCTATCCTCTAGCTCACTTATTATGTCTTCCATTTGGTCTACTTTGAGGTAGATGTTTTCTGTTGAATTTTTCATCTCATTCATTGAATTCTTCAGCTCCAGAATTTGATTCTTATTATGATTTCTATCTCTGTTCAATTTCACATTTTGTTCATGTAGTGTTTTCCTGATTTTGTTGATTGTCTTTCTGTGGGTTATTTTTTTATTTTGCAGCTTGTTGAGTTTCTTCAGAGCAGCTATGTTGAATTCCTTATTAGCTAGATTGCAAAATTTCATGCTTTTGACTTCAGTTATTGGAGGATGGTTGTTATTTTACAGTGTTGACCTACTTCCTTGATTCTTTATGTTTCTTGAACTTTTGTGTAACTGTTTTCACTTTTGAAGTGCCAGACACCTACTAAAGTCTTTGCTAGTTACCCTCAGGTAGCAAATAGCATTCATGGTCCTGTTATCTGGGTTTTTTTCAACCTTGTCTGGATATTCCTGCTACATGCTTCTTACTCTTGTGGCAGAATTCTTAAGCTTTTATGTCTTTTCTTGTCTTAGGTGGCTAGAAACCTCTTTTTATTGTTTTCCAGAAGATGACACTACAGTTTATATTTCTTCCTTGCCCTCAGACCCTGGTCTGATATTCTGCAAGCACTCCTTTTACTGGAGCTCACTCTTGTCAATGCACTTGGGAGCGTGTGTTAGGAGCTGGCCACAGAGTGGGAGGAGATGACTCTGGGACTGGTGAGAGGAGGATTTATTGGATGAGGGTCTCCCAGAGGTTTGTGGATGGACTTCCTGCTTAAGTTCTGAGCACAGTCATCAGGAAACATGTTCTTTTGGTGTCCTATGATATTTTTGTTTGCCTCTTTCCCAGTCTTCCTCCCTGCCCCCAGTCTTGGAGGTTCTGCCTCAGTATTCTGGGTGCTGACGAAGGGAAATGGTTTTCTCCAGTAGCTTGTTACATAGCTGACACTCACTCACTGTTTTTCCTTTCAGCCCTATATTGTGTCACCTTGGGGAGGGTCAGTGCTGGCAAAGTTCTTCTTACCGTCTCCAGTGCATCTACACTCATAGCTATATTTTATGGTCCAGTCCCCTGCTGAAATTTCCTCTTGGCAAGGCTGGGCTTCTACAAATTACTGCTTATCTGCCTAAGTTAGTACTCTTCAGGTTTTCTCCAACAGTGGCCAAAAGGGCTTAGGGTAGGTTCACTGGTCCTGCTGGTTCCACAGCCTGCACATAGGTCTGTCTGCCTGTTACCAATGTACAGGTGCATGAAACCCCCTCAGGTCTTTGGCATATGATGTTTAGTCTGACAACTTCGACATAGGTGCTTTTGGTTGTGGATAGATGCCTAATTAGTTTTTTTAAAAGGGGGAACAAAATAGAGGATGTCTTACTCTGCCGTGATGCCAACATCACCCCACTTCTTGTTATATTTAGGGTTGAGCTCAGTCTTTCTCACCTATTATGATAGTTTTGATCCTTATTGCAATAGTCTTGAATAAAATTTTTCTTACCATTTTTGACGAGAGTCAGAATATTTTCCCTTTAATAGTATGTCTCTCCTATCCTTTTTGCCTTGTTCCTAAGTATTTTATTTTTTAATTTTTTGATGCTATTGTAAATGGAAGTTTTCTCTCTCATTTTTGGATGGTTCATTGCTCATATATAGAAATACAACTGATTTTGTATTGTGCAACATTGTTGAACTTGTTTATTAGTTCTAATAGTTTTTAGTGAGTTCCTTATGTTTTTCCATATACATAGAATAATACATGAGGATGTTAGAATCTGCCAGGTGATATTATGCATCATTTGAAATAATCATATGGATTTCATCTTTATTCTGTTAATATAGTATATTAGAATATTTGTTTTTTGGATATTTAATCAACCCGAGTTTCTGAAATAAATGCCACTTCATCATGGTATATAATCCCTTTAATATATTGCTGGATTTCTTCTAATATTTTACTGTGGTTTTATGTCTTATATCCATGAGATATTGATCTCTTTTTCTCTGGCGATGTGTTTCTCTGATTTTGATATCAGAGTAAAATTTGCCTCCTCATTGGATGAGTTGAGAAGTGTTCCCTCCACTTCTATTTTGGAAGAGTTTTTGAGAAAATGGTATTAAGTCTTCTTGAAATGTTTGGTAGAATTCATCTTTGAAGCCATTTAGTCATGAGTTTTTCCTTGGGCAAAGTTTAAAAATTATTGATTCAAAAGTTCCAATCCAAGTTGGCAATGAACTCACCTCCTCCATTGAACATGCCAACTTATACCTATTTACAGAGCAAATCCTCCCAAGAAGGAACTGAGGGCTAACTGAAAAGCTTCTGTACGACAGAAGATAGAACAGCAAAAGACAATGGCAAGAGAAATGGAGACACAGCAGTGAAGGGAACCCCTACCCCTGACTCTGTGAACTGCAGTGGGGAGGGATA
>NC_043717.1:111368037-111403124 GCF_006229205.1 Suricata suricatta
GAAGTAGAAAGTAAGGAAACAGTCCCATTTACAATTGCACCAAATATAATAAAATACCTAGAAATAATCTTAACCAATGAGGTAAAATCCTGTACTCAGAAAACTAAAACATTGGTGAAAGAAATTGAAGATGACAAAACAAATGGGAAAATATGCAATGCTCATAGGTTGGAAGAATTAGTATTGTTAAAATGTCAATGCAGAGAAGAACTACAGAAACCACCAGAAAACAATTAACAAAATGGAAATAAGTGTATATCTATGAATAATTACTTTAAATGTAAATAGCCTAAGTGCTCTATTCAAAAGAAATAGAGTGGTAGAATGGATAAAAAAAAAAAAAAGACCCTTCTCTGTGCTGCCTACCAGAGACACCTCAGACCTAAAGATACATACAGTTCAGGTGAATGGATAGGAAACCATTTACCATAAAAATGGAAGTGGAACAAAAAAAGTCCAGGGTAGAAATACTTATAGCAGACAAAATATGCTTTAAAACAAAGAGTGTAATGAGAGACAGAGTAGGGCATTACATAATGATAAAGAGATCATTCTAAAAAGAAGATATAAAAATTGTGAATATCTATGCATCCAACATTGGAGCACCTAAATATATACAGCAAATATTAACAGATATAAAGAGAGGAATTGGTAGTCATACAATATTAGTAGGATTCTTTAAAACCCCACTTAACTTCATTAGGTAGATCATCCAGAAAACCAATTAGGAAACAGTGGCTTTGAATGACTCCCTGGACTAGATGGATCTAGCAGATATCCCCAAAACAATGTACATTCTTTTCAAGTGCACAGGAAACATCTCTAGAATAGACTACATTTTGGGCCACAAAGCAAGTCTCAAAATTTAAGAAGATTGAAATCTTACCTTGTATCTTTGCCAGCCACAATGATATGAAACTAGAAATCAGTCACAAGGAAAAGAACTGGGAAAAACACAAACATGTGAAGCCTAAACAGTGTGGTAGTAAACAACTAATGGGTCAATGAAGAAATCCAGAACTACATGGAGACAAATTAAAATGAAAACACAATGCTCCAAAATCTTTGGAACACGATGAAAACAGTTCTAAGAGGAAAATAAATAGTAATACAAGCCTATTCCAAGATACAAGAAAAAGCTCAAATAAAGAATCTAACCTTATACCCTAAAAGAACTGGAAGAATAAGAAAGTCCACGGTGTGTAGATGGAAGGAAATAATAAAGATTAGAGCATAAATAAATGACATGGAGACTAAAAAGAAACAGTAGAAAAATTAATGAAACTGAGAGCTGTTTCTTTGAAGGGATCAAACAAAATTGACGAACCCTTAGCCAGACTCATCAATAAAGAAAGAGAAAAGGAAGGAGACTAGGGATGTAGAATAGGAGGACCCTCTGCTCACCTTGGCTCATGGATGCAACTACATAACAGTCACATCAGTGTAAATAGCCCAGAAAATGACTGGAAGACTGGCAGAGCAAACTCCACAACTAAAGGTAGAGAAGAGGCCACATTGAAGAGGGTAAGAAGGGCGAAGATGTGGTGGGGAGCAAAATGGACCATGGCCGTCCATGGTGGTAGTGGCAATGGGGCAAGCCATGGGTTTGAAGAGGGGAGAGAAATAGACTATTACACCAGGAAGCCTGCATAGTGAAGACCGATACACATAACATTTAGCTTTGAATGGTAGAAGGGCCAAATTTCATGAGTTCTTATAACCAGTGGGACTTAAAGCCTGGAATTTTAAAAATCAGGGGGCTTAGTTTCGTTAGAGCCTGGTAGAGTTCTGGTAGACTCAATGTGGGGCCAACACTCACCACCTAACCTCCTCACATGAAGCCCCACTTCCCCCTGTGCTTTGTTGGATCTGCCCTTCCCAATCATGTTTGCCTCAGTCCCAGTTCTGTGGATCCCCTCCCTCAGAAGAGCAGTGCAAACCTCGCCAACACTACATATTTCTACCTATATGTTTCGCAGAGCCTCAGTCCCAGAAGCGGTGGCAGCAGCGGTAGTGGCAGGCCTTGTGGGAGGTCAAGGCTTACCTTATTAAAATTACATGCCCTATGTGCTTTGCAGATCTGCCTAGGCTGGCCTGGACCTAGCGGTGGCTACAGGTCTCATTTCACAAGCAGACTGGTGTGTACCTTGTTAAAACTTCACAGTCCACCCTGACCAGAGACCAAACACTGCCCATAGCAGGCAAAGAGAGCCTCTGCAGATGCACCACCTGAATGAAATAACGACCAGAACACAATAGCAGGGTGCATGCAGCACACATTGGCACACCCCATGAAGCACCAGGTCCTGAGGAACAGGGGACACTGAACTGTGGGGCATGACAGCACGTCTTCTTAATAAGGTCAGCACTTTCAAGAGTAGGAGATATAGCTGAATTTCCTAACACATGGAAACAGACACAGAAAATGAGAAGGAAGAGTATATCCTAGATAAAAGAACAGGACAAAACCATAGCAAGAGACATAAGTAAAGTGCATATAAGTAATATGCCTGATAGAGCATTTTAAGTAATGATCATAAAGATATTCACTGGACTTGAGAAAAGAGTGGAGGGCATCAGTGAGACCCTTAAAAAAGAGATGAAAAAGAGCCAATCTGAAGTGAAGAACACAGTAAATGAAATTAGAAATATACTGGTTGGAAAAAATACCAAGCTAGAAAACACTGAGGAGTGAATTAGTGACCATGAAAACAGAGTAATGGGAAGTAATCAGGCTGAGTAGCTGAGACAAAAAAAAAAAGTTATGCAAAATGAGAATGTTCTTAGGGAACTTAGTGACTCCATCAAGCATAATAATAATCACATTGTAGGTATCCCATAAGAAGAGTGAGAAGGAGGGGCAGAAAATTTATGTAAAGCTATAATAGCCGAAAATGCCCTAATGCGGGAAGAAAACCTGTCCAGATGCAGAGGCACAGAGATCTCTTCCCAGAACTCAGCCAGGGAGGTCCACACTAAGGCACATGGTAATTAAAATGCCAAAAAGTGGTAGTTAAGAATAATTTTAAAAGGAGCAGGAGAAAAGACCATTATACACAAGGGAAATTCCATAAGGCCGTCAAGCTGATTTTTCAGCAGAAAATTTGCAGGCCACACGGGAGTGTCACAATATATTCAAAGGGCTGAAAGGGAAAAAAAATCTCCAGCCAAAAATACTCTATGTAGCAAGGCTATCTATCATTCAGAATAGGAGAGATAATGAGTTTTGCAAACAAAAGCTAAAGGAGTTCATGACTACTAAACCAGCCCTATAAGAAATATTAAAGATGACTGAGTGGAAAGGAAAGACCATAATTAAGAGTAGGAAACACAGAAGCAGTAAAAATAAGTATATCTGTAAAAATCAAAGAATTCACAAAATGAAACGATAGAAAATATGATGCTATATATGTAAAACGTGGGAAGGGGACAGAAGTAAGGAATGGGTTCACACTTAAATGACCATAAACTTCATACAGACTGCTATATGCAGATGTTATATACAAACCTAATGGTAACCACAAATCAAAAGCTAGTAATACATATGCAAAGAATAAAGTGAAAAGAATCCAAGTATGTTACTAAGGAAAGTCAGTGAACCATGAAAGACACGAGAAGAGAGGATCAGAGGAGTACTACAAAAACAACCACAAAACAGGCACCAAAATTGTAATAAATATGTATCCATCAGTAATTACTTATCATGTAAATAGACTAAACAATCACAAGATACAGGGTGACAGAGTAGATAATAAAATAAGAAAGAGGATATGAGAAGTGAGGGGATGGAAAAACATTTATTATGGTAAATGGATGTCAAAAGAAAGCCACTTATATCTGACAAACTTGACTTTAAAACAAATTCTGTACCAAGACAAAGAAGTACACTATATAATCAGAAAGAGGAAAATCCTACAAGAAGATATGACCATTATTAACATTTATGCACCCAACATGGAGGCACCCACATAGATAAAAACAGTTAATAATAAGTGTGAAAGACTGAATTGATAATAATTTGATAATAGTGGGGGACTTTAGCACCTCACATCAATGGACACATCATCCAAATGGAAAGTCAAGAAGGAAACAGTGGCTTTGACACACCGGAACAAATGGATTTAACAGATATGTACAGTTCTTCTCAAACTTTTCCAAAAAAAATAGAAGAGGAAGGAAATTTTCCAAGTTCATTCTATAAGGCCAGCATTCCCTTGATACCAAATTCAGATAAAGACACCACACAAAAAAAGAGGACTACAGGCCAGTATTCTCTGAGGAACATAGGTGCAAAAGTCCAACAAAATAGCAAACCAAATCAGCAATGTGTTAAAAAAAAATCATTCACCACACACGTGGGATTTATTCCTGGGCTGCAAGCGTGGTTCAATATTTGCAAATCAATTAGTGTAATACATCACATCAAGAGGAGAAAAGATAAAAACCCTCAACAAAGTAGGTTTAGAGGGAGCATACCTCAACATGATAAAATCCATATATGAAAATCCATGGCTAACATCATACTCAATGGTGAAATCCTGAAAGCTTTTCCCCTAAGGTCAGGAACAAAAAGATGTCCATTCTCACCACTTTTAATCAACATAGTTCTGGATGTCCTAGACACAGCAATCAGACAACATAAGAAATAAAAGGCATCCAAACTGGTAAGGAAGATGTAAAACTTTCACTCTGTGCAGATGATGTGATACTCCATAGAAAACCCTAAAGACTCCACCAAAAAACTACTACAATAGATAAATGAATTCTGTAAAGTCGTAAGAAGCAAAATCAGTGTATACATATAATAATCCATTTCATTTGTATACAGTAAATAATGAACCAGCAGAAAGAGAACTTAACAAAACAATCCTTTTACAAATGCACCAAACATAATGAAATACCTAGGAATAAACTTAACCAAAGAAGTGAAAGACCTGTACTCTGGAAACTATCAAACTTTGATGGAAGAAATTGAAGATAACACGAAGAAACAAAAACATTCCATGCACATGAAGAAAAAATATTGTTAAAATGTCTATATTACCCAAAGCTGTCCACATATTTAATGCAAACCCTATCAACATGCCACCAGCATTTTTCACAGAGCTAGAAAACCCCAATAGCCAAAGCAATATTGAAAATGAAAAAATTGGAAGTGTCAGAATGCCAGCCTTCCAAGTTACATTACAAAGTTATAGTGCTCAAAACACTGGCATAAAAACAGACACAAATTAATGGAATGGAATAGGGAGCCCAGAAATAAACCCATAATTATAAGATCAATTAATCTTTGACAAAGGAGACAAGAATATGCAATGGGAAAAAGATAGTCTCTTCAACAAATGGTGTTGGGAACCCTGGACAGCAACATGCAAAAGAATGAAACTGAACCTCTTCCTTATATCATACACAAAAATAAACTCAAAATGTATTAAGGACCTAAATGTGAGACATGAAACTATAAAAGTCCTAGAGGGGAGCCCAGGCAGTATTTTCTGTGACATTGGTTGTAGCAACATCCTTCAAGATACGTCTCCTGAGGCAAGGGAAACAAAAGCAAAAATAAACTATTGGGACTTCATTAAAATGGAAAGGTTCTGTACAGTGAAGGAAACTACAAAACTAAAAGTCTATTGGATGGAGGAAGATATTTGCAAATGATATGTATGATAAAAGTTTGTTCCAAAATATATAAATAACTTGTACAACTCAGCATGAAAAATTTAAGCCAGATATTCCAATTAAAAAGTGGGCAGAAGACACGAACAGAAATTTCTCCAAAGAAGACATCCAGATGGCCAACAGTCACGTGAAATAATCTCATCATCACTCATCATCAGGGAAATGCAAATCAAAACCACAATAAGCTATTGCCCCACACCTGTCAGAATGACTAAAATAAAAAAACTCAGGAAACAAAAAAATGTTGGAAAGGATATAGAGAAAAAGGAACCCTTTTGCAGTATTGGTAGGAATGCAAACTGGTGCAGCCACTATGGAAAACAGTATGGAGGCTTCTCAGAAAGTTAAAAATATCCTTACTATCCTTAATAGCACTACTGTGTGTTTCCCCCAAAGAATATAAAGCACTCATTCCTGTGAACCTGTGAAAGACCTCAAACTTCTCTTATGATGCCTGTGTTTATAGCAGCCTTATTTACAATAGGCAAATGATGGAAGCAGCCCAAGTGTTCATTAATAGATGAATGGATGAAAATGTTACATACACACACACACACACACACACACACACAGGAATATTATTCAGCCATAAAAAAGGAAGAAATCTTTTACTTGCAATAATATGGATCAATCTAGAGAGTATAGTGCTAAGTAAAATATGCTAGTCAGAAAAAGGGAAATACCATATGAATTCAATCATGTGGTATTAATGAACAAAACAAGTGAACAAAGGGTAAAAAAGAGTCAAACCAAAAAAATACACTTACTTATAGTGCGCAGATTATTAATGGTAGGGAGGTAGGTGAGGAGTACACTTATCTTGATGAGCACTGAGTAATCCATGGAACTATTAAATCACTATATTGTACAACTGAAACTAACATGACACTTTTTTACACTGGAATTTTACTTATTTATTTATTTTTGGTGCACAAGGTGACCCATGGGCAGAAAGAGCTGCACTGAAGTTGTGAAGAATGGCTGGTTTTAGACTATGGAATTGGGGAGGTAAAGTCAAAGGGGAGGCCTCCAGAGGGACCTTGATATGCTAAAGAGGGCTCCTAAGATACCTGAGGCCTTGCTCTTGTCAAGCTGCGGTGGTTTTTCCCTCGAGCAGAGCATTAACATGAGGGCCATCGGGGGTTCCTGGAGAAATGCTGTATTTGATTGTCTCAAGTATCTGGCAATGGGCTGCAGGTTATAAGGGAGTTTAATTTGACCTGCCATTTCCTTCTTGCCTTTGTTCCTCATGTCACTGTGGAGGGGTGATACTGGGTCATATTATGTCACCCACTGGAGTAAAGTTAATAGGGGCTTTCTTCATGGGCTGCTATAACTAAAATAAAACCTGTACCCCCTTCACAGGAAACTAAGGAGTAAACTACTGTGCCTTCTCATTCCTGTGAACCTGTGAAAGACCTCAAACTTCTCTTATGATGGTTGTACCTTTCTTTTTCGTTCTTTTTCCCAATTTGTACTAATAATTCCTTCCTAAAATGGGCCACTCAAAAGGATCATCACAGGCATTTGGATTACAAACCAGAAAAACCCTTCTGATTCCTGCTGTTTGTTCCAACTCCATCTGAGGATGCTTCAAGCCTGACATCTAAAAAACTTCTCACTGGAAGCACTGGTAGATCCTGGGTTTGTAATTTGCTCTAATCATTAATCTTTATTTTTCTTGTTTCTATAAAAATGCCTTGTATTAATTGCCTGATTGTTTACTAAACAAAACAGAGTCTATATGATGGCTAAACACCACCTGTTCCACAGTTAAGGCCTTAAATGGCTCTCAAAGTACCATTGTATTATTAAATTCTGAAATAACTCAAGTGCATAAAATTATTTTAATTAAAAAAGTAAAGGGGTGCCTGGGTGGCTCTGTCATTTAAGCATCCAACTCTTGATTTCAGCTTGGGCCATGATCTTACAGCCATGGAATCAAGCCCCACATTGGGCTTATCACTGAGCACAGAGCCTGCATAAGATTCTTTCTCTTCCCCTGCCCCTTTCCTCCATTTGTGTGCGCTCTCGCTCTCTCTCACTTTCTCACTCTCTTCCTCACTCTCTGGAAGGAAGGAAGGAAGGAGGGAAACATAGAGAAGGACCCATATAACTAAAGTCAGAAATGAAAGGGAAGTAATCATCACCAACACCATAGTAATTGTAATGCCCAAGATTCCAATATCACCCCAAAACCAGAAACCGCCAGGGAGACCGAGGCACGCATGCAAAGGCAAAGGGCCTTATTACGGGTTCGAACTCGTACTCACAGACTTTTCCAACGCAGTGGATCCGTACTGTGAGCCCTGAGCAAGGGCTGAGCAGGGATTTTTATGGGCTTTTGGGAAGGGGAGTTACAAGAAATTGTGACATAGGTACAGTGATCCAATCACTATTATACAATATCATTGACAGCAGGTTTAACCATTCACATTGTCTAGAGTATTCGTTACTTTTGGCGGGACTCAATTACAAAATTTAGGGTATCTTTGAAATTAGCCAATTACAGAGCGAGTTCAGGGTCCTATTCGGTGACCATCGGGTTAACTTTAACATTAGGTAGCAGGATCCTATCTAAAGTTTCTATCTGTAGACCTCACCTTTAGGAATGTGGGGAGAGGTAGCTGGCCTTCCCTAATTGGATACCGCAAAGTGATCTCTTCTGCCTCAGGTAACGTGTAACTGCCTGACAGTTCCGGAGAGACTGACCCTTAGACATTCTAGTTTAGAGGGGGGCCTCTGTCATGGAGTCTGTTAGGTTCAGACTTATATTCTTACATAATAAAAAGGTTATAATAGAAATAGACTACTTAGAAAAATTATATGCCAAGAAATTGGGCAACCTAGAAGAAATGGATAACTTTCTAGAAACATAATATTCCAAAACTGAATTAGGAAGAAAGAGAATAACAGACCAATTACTAGTAAAAATTTTAATTAGTAATCAAAAACCTACCAAAAATTAAAAGTTCAAGACCAGATGAATTCACAGGGGAATTCTACCAAACATTTAAAGAAGAGTTAGTACCCATTCTCCTCAACTTATTCCAAAAAATAGAAGAGGAAGGAAGTCTTTCAAATACATCCTATGAGGCCGCATTACCCTGATAACAAAACCCGACAAAGACACCACCAAAAAAGAAAACAGGCCAGTATCCCTGATGAACAAAAATCTCAATGAAATATTAGCAAACCATATCCAACAATACATTAAAAGGATCATTACCACAACTAAGTGGGATTGATTATGGGGGTGCAAGGATGGTTACCTATTTATAAATCAATCAATGCAGTATACCATATCAAAAAACAAAGGATAAAAATCATACCGTCATCTCAATAGATGGGGAAAAAGCATTTGACAAAATTCAAGATCCATTCACTATAAAATTATCAGCAAAGTGGTTTTAGAGGGAACATACCTCAACATAATAAAACCATAGGACAAATCCACAGCTGACATCATGGTCAATGGTGAAAATTGCAGTGCTTTTCCTTTATGATCAAGAATAAGTCAAGAATGTCCACTCTCACCACTTTTTTTCAGCATAGTACTAGAAGTCCTAGCCATAGAAATCAGACAATAAAAAGAAATAAGTGGCATCCATATATTGTTAAGGAATAAGTTGAGCTGTTTCTATTTGCAGATGACTTGATACTATACATAGAAAACCCAAAAGACTCCACCAAAATGTACTAGAAGTAATACAATAAAATTGCAGGATACAAAAATAAGACTCAGAAATCAGTAGTTTGTATGCTTATAACTAAAGTAGCAGAAACAAATTTAAAAAATTCCATTTGCAGTTGTATCAAATAAATACAATACGATACAATACCTAGGAATAAACTTTCCCAAGGAGGCAAAAGAATTGTACTCTGAAAACTAGAAAAAGGTTCATGAAAGAAATTGAATACTACACAAACAGAAAGCTCTTATTCCATGCTCATGGATTTGAAGAATTAATATTGTTAAAATGTCCATACTAGTCAAACCAATCTACAGACTCAATACAATCCCTATCAAAATACCAGTCGTATTTTTCACAGAATTAGAACAAGTAAAACTAAAATTTGTATGTAATCACAGAAGGCTCCGAATAGCCAAAGACAGAAGTACAAAGATGGAGGTATTACAATCCCAGATTTCACGATACACTACAAAGCTATAGTCAGCAAAACAGTCTGCTGCTGGCACAAAAATAGACACATAGATCAATGGAACAAAATAGCTCAGAAATAAACCCACACTTATGGCAAAAACAACATAAAATGAGGAAAAGACAGTCTTTTCAAGAAATAGTATTGGAAAAACTGGACAGCTACATGCAAAACAATGAAACTGGACCACTTTCTTTAACCATACGTAGAAGTAAACTCAAAATGGATTAAGGAAATAAATGTGTGACCTGAAACCATAAAAATCCTAGAAGAGAGAGCACTGATAGGGCAATTTCTTTGACATTGCCTTTGCACATTTTTCTAGATAGGTCTCTTGAGGCAAGGGAAACTAAAGCAAAAATAAGCTATTGAGACTGTATCAAAATAAAAAGCTTTTGCATAGTGAAGGAAACCATCAACAAAATGAAAAGGCAGTGTACTTAGTTGAAGAAGATATTTATAGATGGTGTATCTGATAAAGGTTTAATATCTAAAATATAGTTCAAAAAATGTGTACAACTCAACACATCAATCAAATTACCTGATTAAAAAATGGGCAGAGGACTTGAATAGACATTTCCAAAGAAGACAGCTACATGGCCAACAGACCCATGAAAGATGTTCAACATCACTCATCATCAGGAAAATGCAAATCAAAACTACAGTGAGATACCACCTGACACCTGTGTGAATGGCTAGTATCAAAAAGATAAGATATAACAAGTACCTGTGAGGATGTGGAGAAAAACCCTCATGAGTGTGTGTAGGTATGTAAATTGGTATAGCCACTGTCCAAACAGTATGGCAGTTACTCCAAAAATTAAAAATTAAAATACCATATGCAATAATTGTACCTCAGGGTATTTACCCAAGGAAAATGAAAACATTAATTGGAAAAGATACATGCATACCTATGTTTATTCCAGAATTATTTATATTAGGGAAGATATAGAAGCAAGCTAAGTGCCCAATGATAGATGAATGGATAAAAGTGATGTAATATGTACATATAATGGAATATTATGCAGCTATAAAAAGATATCTTGCCATTTGTAACTACATGGATGCAGCTAGAGGGTATTATGCTAAGTTAAATAAATCATACTGAGAAAGAAAGATACCACATGATTTCAGTCATCTGTGGAATCTAAAAAAACAAAGGAATATATTTTTAAAAATAGCCCCATAAATACAGAGAACAAATTGATGGTTGCAAGAGGGGAGGTTGTTTGGAGATGGGCAAAATTGGGAAAGGTAAGTGGGAGATACAGGCTTTCAGTTATGGGAAGTAATAAGTCATAAGGATGAAAGAGCATAGGGAATATAGTCAGTGACAGTATGGTATGGTGACAGATGGTAGCCACACTTGTGGTAGGCAGAGCATAACACAGAGAAGTTGAATCACTGTGTTGTGCAGCTGACACTAATGTAACATTGTGGGTCAACTATACTCAGATTTAAAAATTATAATTATTCAATCTATTTGTTGTAACAATTCAGATGGTCTATTTCTTCTTGAGTCTGTTTTGGTGGTTTATGTCTTTCTAAGAATTTACCCATTTTATCTAAGTTATCTAATGTATTGACATACTCTTATTCATAGCATTCTCTTCAGATCCCTTTCATTTCTGTTTAGTTGATAGTGATTATTTCAGTAATTTGAGTTGTCTCTCCCTTTTTTTTTTTTTGGTCAATTTATGCAAAGCTTTGTCAATTTTATTGATCTTTTCCAAAAACCTATTTCTGGTTTCACTGATTTTTTATAGTATTTTTCTGTTCTGTGTTTAAATTTTTCAGCTCTAATTTTTATTTCTTTCCTTCTGTTAGCTTTAGATTTAGTATGCTCTTCTTTCTCCAGTTCATTAAGGCGGAAAGTTAGATTACTAGTATGAAATCTTTTTTTCTTACTTTACTCAGGCTACTATAAAAAACTACCATAGACTGGGTAGTTTAAATAACAGAAATTCATTTTCTCACAAATCTGGAGTCTTAAAGTCCAAGATTATTGTGCCTCCCTAGTCAGATTCTGGCGAGAACTCTTTTCCCATATTGCAGATGGCCATCCTCACTGTGTCTTCACATGGTAGAAAGTCAGACAGAGTCAGTTCTCTGGTGTCTCTTCTTACAAGTACACTAATCCCACCATAGCCCTCATGGCCTCATCTAAACCTAATGATCTCCGAAAGGCACCTGTCTCCAAATACCATCACATTAGGGGTTAGTGCTTCAGTCTGTGAACTTGGGGAGAAATGATTCAGTCCATAGCATCTTTTTTTTTTCTTTTGTTTCTTTCTTCTTTTTAATGTAGGTATTTATTACTTTAAATTTACTTCTATGCACTGTTTTAGCCACATCCCATAAGTTTTCCTTCTGTTACTGATTTTTAAACATCATTCCATTGCTAAGTCCAATAGCTGACTGCCCCCCCTCCGTAAGTTTCCAACCTCTGCTTTTTTCCCTGTAGATTATAGTTTTCTGGGGTTTTTTCATATCTCATAATTTTTTGTTGAAAACTGGATGCTTTAGGTAATGTATTATAGCAACTCTGTATACTGTTTCCCATCCTCCAGAGTTTGTTGTTTGGTTGTTTATTTGCTTAGTGACTGGGCTGGACTTTTTCTTTGAATTTGAGTTTTCCCACAGTGTGCCGCCTCTAATGCCATTTCTCTGAGGGAATAGCCTTGAGCATATGCAGTCACCCTAGAATGACACAGCCGTCTCTGGAATGTATCCTTTCCTAATCTCCCTGTCAAGCTGATAGCTGTTGTGCTACTGTTGATGTCACACACAGATGTTAGCCTCCACTAATTGCAGGCTAATTGCTGTATTTTTTGGTAAGATGTCCCCCAGACATAAATTGATCCAGTGTAATCTAATAGAGCTTCCAATAGAGCTTCTGCCCTGTGTGTGGCAGTAGGTAAAAGAAAGGAACCCCAGACCTCTCAGGCATGCCTTGCTGGATCAGAGCTTCTGCATTATGGAGCTATAGGTAGGGTGGGGTAGAAGGAGAAATGTTAATGACTTGCCTCTCATGGAGAGAAAGCCTAGCCTTTGACTGGGACCTGGAGGGAAAGAGAGCCTCCGGGCTTTACTCTCTAGGACTAGAGCTTCTGTCTCAGTGAGCTGAAAGATGGGGCAGATCATGATTCAAATGTTGTAGACTCACTGTTTTCACTAAGAATTAGATAATTTTCTTGTATATGTTTCTCCATTTGCTGTATGCCCATAGGACATTCATAGTTTTCAGAGACTTTAAATGGTGGTGGCTGTGATTTGTTGTCATCATTTTTCAAGTTATAGTTGTTTTGTTGGAGAGAACATCTGTGGGACTTTTCAGAGGGCAATTCTGGAAGTGTCCAGCTCTCACTCATTTCTGGGTCTCCATTTTTTAAAACTCTCAGATCATGCCCTTAATTTAGAGCTCTACAAACTATAGCCTTTGGATCAAATTCACATAAAGTTTCATGGGAATACCGTCATGCCCATTTGCTTACATATAGTCTATGTCCAACAGAGTTGAGTAATTGCAGTGGAGACCATTTGGTCCAAAAAGCCTAAAATATTTAGTGTCTGGCCTTTTATAGAAAAAAATCTGCCAATCCCTACTTTAGTTGGTCAACTTCACCAAAGTCTTTTGTTACTTAAAGATAAACATGCTCCTGTAGTAAATGGGTTGTCAAGAATAACAACTATAATTAAAATCAGATTTGTCTTAAAGACAAAAATAGAAGATTCATAATATAAAATATTTTCTCTTTTTTTCTCCAACATTTTCAGATCTGGTAGCTCAGCGAGGAGAAAGATTGGAATTATTGATAGATAAGACAGAAAATCTTGTAGATTCGGTAAGTATGGGATATGGTAATATTTTTCAGGGTCTAAATAAAGTAGAGAAATTGTGGTTGATGGCTAACATAATCAGGAAATATGTTAAATTTAGTAATTTGCAAATTTTTTCTCCTTTCTAACCTCTATTATGTGATTATGTTGTGATGATGAGTATAATAATAATGAGGCATATATATTGAATAAAAGTCAAAACCCACTAGAAGCCATTAAGGAAATTTTGGTTTGGGAAATATACTCAATATACAGTATAGAAACAATTTGGGTTTTTTTTTTATAGCTTATTTATTTTAGAGACAGAGACAGAGCATGGGGGCAGGCATAGAGAGAGGGAGACACAGAACCTGAAACAGGCTCCAGGCTCTGAGCTGTCAGCCCAGAACCTGATGCAGGGCTCGAACCCATGAACCGTGAGATCATGACCTGAACCGAAGTCAGGCGCTTAACTGACTGAGCCACCCACCCAGGCGCCCCTAGAAACAACTTTGTAAAGCTTTAGATTGGTGCCTTTATAATTTAGTTCAGCAGCATATACTAGTCTGTTTCTATACATTTTGTGAAACATGAAACAAATAAATGTGCAGGCCAGTTGTGATCCAGCATGAATCCTGAAAACTGGACAGTTCAGTCTCTTTCTTGCTGACCATAGCAGCTTGAACCTTCATTGTATCAAGCCAGAGTCATTTGATATTGGGAAGGGCCAGTGAGCCCTACTTAGGCTACAATTATATGTGTCCTTGCATTTTCTATCTGGAAAGTAGATGAAGGATTTGAGGAAAGATGATATACAGTAAATAGATGTGTATAGATGGAGGGCAGAGATCAGTTAAATTTTAGGTCTACACAATTACAGGTTTTTTAATGTTTTTTTTTTTTTGAGAGAGAAAGAGGGACAGAGCATGAGCAGAGAAGAGGTAGAGAGAGAGGGAGTCACAGAATCTGAAGCAGGCTCCAGGCTCTGAACTGTCAGCACAGAGCCTGATGTGGGGTTCAAACTCATGAACTGTGAGATCATGACCTGAGCTGAAATTGGTCGCTTAACCGACTGAGCCACCTAGGCGCCCCCACAATTACAAATTTAAATGTAGAGTAGTTTTCACCTTGAAATGCATCAGTGAGTAATCATGTTTATTCTTTTTTTTATTAGAAGTTCCCATGGAGTTTTTTTTTTTTTAAATAGTTTATTGTCAAATTGGTTTCCATATAACACCCAGTGCTCTTCCCCACAAGGGCCCTCCTCCATTACCACCACCTCCCTTCCCCCACCTCCTCCCCCTTCAACCCTCGGGTTCCTTTTCAGTATTCAATAGTCTCTCAGGTTTTGCGTCCCTCTCTCCCCAACTCTCTTTCCCTCTTCCCCTCCCCCTGGTCCTCCATTAGGTTTCTCCTGTTCTCCTATTAGACCTGTAAGTGCAAGCATATGGTATCT
The DNA here is from genome assembly GCF_006229205.1 of Suricata suricatta. Lineage (NCBI taxonomy): Eukaryota > Metazoa > Chordata > Mammalia > Carnivora > Herpestidae > Suricata > Suricata suricatta. The sequence continues at coordinate 111,383,159 of NC_043717.1, forward strand.
GTCCTTCTCCGCCTGTTTATTCTTACTAACAGTTAGATCATAGTGGTTAGGAGCACAAGCTCTGCAGTCAGGATGCCTGGGATGAATCACATCTTTGCCACTTACTAGTTTTGTGATCTTAGCCAAGTTACTTAACCTCTCTATGCCTCAGTCCTCATCATTTGTAAAATGGAGATGTGCCTCATGAAAGCAGATAGTGCATGCAAAACGCCTAACACAGTATCTGGTACATAATAAGAGCTATTTCAATGTTTACTGTTATTGTTAGTTTTACAGAGACATCTATTAACAGTAGTTCTTAGGAGGATGATAGTTTTATTTTAGTCACAGGACATGGAAATTGGAGGAAAGGTGGTACCATATAGCAAGTCAGAATATCAGGTTTCTATAATGACTCACTCTGTAACCCATTGCTATGGGGCAAAAAAGTATCTGATTCCAGATCTGCAGACCAAATTCTTAATCTATGAAGATTACCCTATTTAGCTAAAACTGTCTGTGTTCGGCCCGTGTTAGTATAGTTTGTACTTTCCAAATAAGTCTTTAGTTTTGTCGGCTATGTGATCCAGAATAACAAAAGATACTAATTAACTAACAGAAGTCTCTCCTTATGGAGGAATAACCTATATAGAATAAAGTGTGGCAGGCGTACCATTTAGTTATTTTTTTACACATATATCTATACCTAGGTAAGCGCTGCTTAGTTCAGTATAAAAAACATTTCCAGTAACTCAGAAAGATGCCTTATGCTCCTTCTGTTAATAATCTCCAACAGAAGTAATCATTTTATGATTTATATCACCCGAGGTGATGTTTTGCTTGTTTTTAAATGTATAGAAATTGGATTCATATGTTATATACTGTTTTCTCTCTGGCCTCTTTCACTGTTAGTCCTGTGAGATTCATCTACATTGTTGCATGTGGTAATAGTATATTGTTTTGTACTATTCCATTGTATAAATTTACCTACCACAATTTATTTATCCATGCTCCCCTGTTGGGAATCCATTCTAATTCTAGATTCTCGTTTTTGTTCCATTTATCTGTTCATTTTTTCAGTCTTTTTTCTTTCTATGTTTTATTTCGGATACTTTCTGTTATGTTTCTTTTGTGGTTTGTTATCAGTTAGTACTCCCTCCTCATATATTTTTTGTCTCTGCAAGTTTGATTTGGTTCTTTTTTAGATCTTACATATTTCCTTTGCATATGAATACTTCCTTGTACCTTCTTGAGTATCTGAAGTATATGTATAATTGAAATGTTTATTCTACTTTTGGTGAACTTGGGCGTACAACTCTGTTGGCTATGCACCTCAGAGTGGAATTGCTGGGCTATTAGGGAATTTTGTTGTTTGGTTGGTTTAAACTGTGTCTTGGTGGGAATAGTTCGGTAGATACTGAGAAGTCACTGTTGCAGAACAAAGTGGATAATTGATTAAGCAAAGTTCCTTGGGTTTTGGGTCTCATACAAGTAAATACATAACATTCTTGTGTAAATTGAACAGATTTTTATGGCTCAAAATCCCAGAGTTATATTGGGCAGAACAAGCAAATGTGTTTGCGAACAACTGGCTTAAAGGGAACCTTTCTTACTGGAAAAGCATAAAGAGGAGAAGGCTTTTACATTAGCAGGAAGAACCACTTCTGATGCTTGACACCATGCATATTTGGTGGAGTAGAAAAAGGGAGAAGCTTTCGGGCGCCTGGGTGGCTCAGTCGGTTAAGCCTCCGGCTTCGGCTCAGGTCAGATCTCACGGTGGTGGGTTCGAGCCCCGCATCGGGCTCTGTGCTGACAGCTAGCTCAGAGCCTGGAGCCTGCTTCCGGTTCTGTGTCTCCTTCTCTCTCTGCCCCTCCCCCTCTCATGCTCTGTCTCCCTCTGTATCAAAAATAAATAAAACAAAACAAACAAAAAAAAAAAAAGGGAGAAGCTTTTCAGTGAGCTCATACTGCTTAATGTATACGTGACAGAGTCCTGCTTCTGAGAACGAGTGACGATGAGTGGCTAGTCTCTACCTGTCATAAGGAATAAAGTGTTGATTCAACAGATTAATGAAAGTAAAATGTTCACAGGCCTTCCTGCCAATCAGTCGTGTAGTAAGTGCCAGCGATCAAACAATTCATGTTTTTTTCCCTAGTCTGTGACCTTCAAAACAACCAGCAGAAATCTTGCACGAGCCATGTGTATGAAGAATCTCAAGCTCACGATCATCATCATCATCGTATCAATCGTAAGTTTTTGGCATTTTAGTGTGTTTTTTAATTTTTTGATCTTTAAAAAGTTAAAAGCTGGAATTCCTTCTCAATTGTTAGCACTCTGAAATGAGCTATATATGGCTTTCAGGTGGTAAGACACATGAGCAAGTAGAGGCTTTCCTATGAATTCAATCCAGAATATTCTACTCACATCTCATCTTGCCGTTGAGAATGTTTATATGTAAGGAATCATGCAAGGCATTCCAAATATTTCTGGGTAATTAGTGTTTTTGTCAGTACTGAAATGGGATTCTTTTAAAATTATATTTTGTTATTGACTCCATATTTTCTAACTACATTTCTGTTTTCTAGTTGATTGCATGTTCCATTTCTTTATTTCTGTTTTCTCTTGTCTAATCTGTTTTTGTGTCTGGCAGCTTTCCATAACTCTTACTAGTTACAATAGTTTGTCAGTTTATTCTATATTCTGATTCTTCTGTCAGGAGTCAGCAAACGTTCTGTGAAGTGCCAGGTCATAAATATTTTGGGCTTTTTAGGCTACAAGTATTCTCTGTCACATATCCTTTTTTTAAAAATGAACTTTTAAAAATATAAAAACCATTCTTAGATCACAAACCATGGGCTATGTTTTGCTGGCCTGTACTATAGGTAGATTATGATACCATCTATTAATAATTTCAACTTCATCAAATTTATACACACACATTATATAAAATTCAATGTAATTACATATATGTATGTGTATGTATATATAATTTAAAGTTACTAGCAATGTGTAATAATTATGGTGCCAGTGGCATCTTTAGTTTCTTGTTTTAATAGGAATGCTTCTAATATTTCATTTATAGGAGTGATAGGTACTATGAATTCTTGTTAGATTTTTATTGTCAAGTTAAAGGATTTTATTTTTGTTTATAGATTAACTAAAGTTTTAGTAAGGAATAGGCATTTAATTTTGGTAAATGATATTTCTCTTCCCAATGAATTAATAATATGACTGTCTATATTTAACATTAATATAAAGAATTGCATTAATAAATGTACATAAAATTAACTATCCTTTCATTTCTGGGATAAAATACTAAGTGGCCATTATGTAGTATTCCCTTAATGCATTATGAGTTCTGTTTCCTAAGGTTTATTTAGTAGTTCTCTTGTCTAGTATTTCTCTTGTCTATAAATATAAATGAGTCTGTATGCTGTTCTCCTTTTATAATCCCTATGTAAACAGAAATTGGACCTCTTTGAACTATCCTAAATGTTTGGTAACCTTTTTAATATGTTTAAACTCCTTTTTGTATTGCATTCCGGGAGAATCATTCAGTTCACTCTTTCTGCAAGTTACTTTTCTTTCCATCTCTCTTCATTCTAAGTATTTATTTTTCATAGCCATCCTTTAAATTTCTAAGAACTCTTATTATTTTTGGTATAACCTTTTTTTTATGAAATTGTCCTTGTAACAGATGTGCCCTCTCCTTGACTTTCTCTGGATATTTATTAAGAGATATATCACAGAGAAGAAGCTTATGTGATGGTGGGAATGGCTAGGCAAGTTCAAAATCCTCAGGGCAGGCTGTCGGGAAGGGCAGGCTGGACCTCTGGGGCAGGAGCAAAGCTGTAGTACACAGGCATAATTGGCTTCTTCCTCAAGGAAACCTCAGCTCTGCCCCTAAGGACATCTACCATCGATTCAGGCTAGTTCAGCTTATGTAGGATAATCTGCTTTACTTAAAGGCGACTGATTTATGAGCTTTAATCACATGTGCAAAATACAGTAACACCTAGATTAGTGTTGGATTGGGTATAACTGTGTACTGAAGCCTAGTAAAAATGACACATAAAACCCACCTTGGAGAAATATAGTTATGTTTATTTATAATGGGTTTTTGTTATTTTTGTTTTTAAACAAATTACATAGGTATTTTGTAAAACTTTATTTCTAATATAGTAAGGTTGACAGTTATAATCCCCCTATGTAAGAGCTATTCAGAGTCCTCAGTAAATTTTAAGAGTGTAAGGAGGTCCTGAATCAAAAGTTTGAGAGTTGCTATTCTGAGGAGGGTGGGAGGCAGATGCTTTCCTTTGAGGGTAGCTCGTGGCTGCGCAGAGCAGCTTTTCTCCCTATCCTCTTGCCATTTGCAGAAACCCAGAATGAACTCTGAGCAGATCCTCTGACTCGGCTCCACATCTCCTTGACCCCTGTTGAAAGACCTCCACCTTAGATGGCTGGATCTACCTAACAGCGAAGGGCGGCCATGGATAGGTTGATGTTTTACTGGAAATTGTGCCATGGCCTTGAATGTCTCCTTGCTCAGGATCCTCAGGTGGCACATTCAAGGCTCCTTAGCTTAGCTTCTTCCTACTACTTGGGTCTGGAAATTTAGATTGATTTATAAAGCTAGATTATTATTAAATTTATATTGTATTTATTGATTACTTACCACATGCATAGCAGCACTCTTAATGCAGTATCAATCTTTCCCAAAAACTGTTGTCACCTAATACATTGTACTTTAGCTTTAAAAATCCTTATATGTCGTCTGTGGCAGATAGTCAACTTCACGTCAAATTGGAGTGTGTGTGTGTGTGTGTGTGTGTGTGTGTGTGTAGTGTAAACTACTCATTAATAACCAGAATTTGCTGTAAATCACCCCATCCCTTACATTTATAGAGAAGGCAGAAACACTCTGCTGACTTGGAAATGAGCATGGAATTCATACATGAATTTTTTTTTTCCAGGCATTGACTAATGAAATCAGCCACTTAAAGATCTCAAAAAAGTTGTAATTTAAAGAAAGACAAAATGACTAAATTAATGCAGTGAACCTCAGTTTTAAAATATATTTTTGGAATTTAATAATGTGAACAAGCATATACCATTAAAAATCATACTTTAAAATTACAGCAGTTAAAAACCTAGGTATCTACAGCAGAATTAGTGTTTTTACTGTTACTCATATTGTCAGCTTTCCTATGATTTGGTAATTATAATTATTATCTCATTATTCACCGAAAGGTTCATATCAGCATTCTTATTCATAGATGATATAGATGTAGAATCTCTACTTACACTTTTAAATATTTCTAATCATCCTCATAATAAAAAGTAATCCATGTGTAAAACCTAAAAATGTGCTTCATAATAATATCATACTTTAGGAGAATTACGATAATTTGCGATCTTAACGATAATTAATGATGTTAACTCATTATGAGTTAACTGATATGCCTTGATTCTGCCTGGTTCCCAGTGAAGAGAGACAACTCCACTGCTTTCTCTCCGAATGAAGAAAGTATAGTGGAATTCAAATGTGTGCGAGCTATAATAAAAAGAATCCTTTTATTTTCACTCACTTTTGCCTTTGAAGATACTTGATTGGTATATTATATTATTAAATAACTGCTACTGTAATGGGACTAATATCTGTTAATAGGTTTTGCGTTACTTTATACCTTATTTATAGGCCTATGATAGATTCTAGAAAATAAAATTGCCTTCCCCCTCCCTCTAGGTATTCATCTATATCATTGTGTCACCTCTCTGTGGTGGATTTACATGGCCAAGCTGTGTGAAGAAATAAAACAAGGAAAAGTTATCATTAACCAAGGATATGAGAGAACAAGGAGTTAAAAGCAATCCATTTGATTCAAGCCTTTGAATACTGACAGATGGTGTCTGCCAGTCTCTTCAACCCTCTTCTATTTTTTTTAATCTTGTTGTATGCTTCCAGATTTATCTTTGTCCAGTTTATTCCAGTGCACTTCAGATTGAACCATTTATTGCAGCAGTAGCCTTAAAAAGGCTTTTGTTTCTTTAGTTCATTAACCAGAGCCGTCTACGTAGAGAAACATTTTTGTTTGTAATTGCGCAAAGCTCTCACCAAGGTAGAAAGCACCAGTCTAAGTGCTGTCTACTAAGAATTTGGATGAACTTTGTATGGGCACACAACAGTATTCAAGAGAAAGATAGCATTGCTAATATCTCATTTAATGTCTTTTGCTATGGAAGAGTGTTAGGTGCTTGAAAACAATATAAATGGAGAATTGTTGTTACTTGGGGAATTGTAATTAATTTGTTGGTGCTGCTTGTTGCCAGGAGCCCATGAAGGTGAAGTTGTAAACATTTTCTTTCAGTCATATGGGGAACATTTTGCTAGCCCATTAGAAGCACACAGAATTAAACCTAATCCTTAGTATTCACTTGCAAGAAGCAAGTTCTAACCTTTCACAAACCTTGCAGAGCTTGATGTCCTCTCTTTCCCCATTGCAGTTGATTTGAAAAGAGGATGGCTTAAAAATTGTTGAAGATTGTGGTTTTTTATATATTTCTTTCTCTTTGGGGATTTTTAGGGCATTTGTATGTTTAATAGAATGGGTAGTGTGGGAGGTGGAGAGGCAAATTCTTCTGGTTCACCAGAGAAAAATGAAAGAACCTCAGTGGATGTGCTAGTGTTTTAGAGATGTACGAAGAGGAGGTAGTGTGGATAATTTTTTCCAGTGTGGGAGAAGCCCAAACTGAATGTAGTCAAGTTACCTCTAGGTTTTGGGTTTGACTGCTGTTGAATAATAGTTTTAGTACCCTTTATGGATTAATAAATTTTTTAATCTGACTAGTTTTGAAGAATTCTTTTGTGAAACTTGAGAATAGACAGTATGGTATATAGAAATAATACCAGACAGTTCAATATCCATTTAACTGCAGTGTGGGAAAACTGGAATGCAATCATACTGCTTTGGCTACACTGGCATCTGTTGGCTATTATGTAGTTTTGGTGTGTATCTGAAAGGACATTTGCTGCCGTAAATCTGATTGCATTTATTTATCAATAAATGCCAGTAAATGGAAATTATATTACATTTGACTGTTTTCCAAATGAAAGAACAAAGTAGTCTATAAAACCTAGCCATGTGTGTAATCCTAGTCATGTGCCTTGAATATATATGTGTCACATACCCTGCCTCATGCTACCTGTTCTTCTATCTACACCTCTTGATTCATGCTGATTCATTTATTTGACATATACTGCAGGCCCACTGGAACTCTTCTTCGTGATCACACATAGTACAAATGTTTCTTGGTCTTCTTTATCAACACTAATGCCTTTTAATTACATCAGCATTTCCTATTGGAAAACATATTTCTTCCAGGAAAACGTTTGGCATTCCTGAATAATAGTTTCCAAATGTCTTTAATCCAAAGAAAAAGGCTAAAAGCTTATTTCCCTTTCTTATACACACCTGAATAAAAATGATATGCATGTTTTAGGGATAAATTACTTACCTGTTCTTTGGTCTATTTATGTATAAGAATGCTTTTGAAAGCACATATCTTGTTTTAAATGATGCACAAGTTGAAGGCATTAATAAAACTTAAGACTACTGCAGTGAGCTTTAGAATTCTTCCTTGAATCTGATTTCTTCTGCTGACGTTTTACCATCGTTTACTTATGCTAAAAATACATTAAGAATTGTGGCCTGGGGAGGAGTTAGGATGGCAAAGTAGTAGGGGACCCTATGCTTGCTTCATCCCTCGAATACAGCTAGATAAATATAAAATCATTCTGAATACCCAAGAAATCAGTCTGAGGACTGAGAGAACAAACTGCACAACTAGTGGGAGAAAAGAGACCACATTGTGGAAAGTAGGAGATGTGGAGATGCGATCTGGGGAGAACAGAATCATGGGTGTTGCAGAGAGGGGGACACATGAAGGGAGATTGTTTACTCTTCTGTGAGAGCTTCATGAAAAGCAGTGGGTATGAACTCTCCAAGGATGATAGAGTGGGATGATGCCATTTTTACCCCCACCTATCAGTATGGACGGACTTCAGTGAGCAGCACACCATCCACAGTGGAGGCTTGAGTAGCTTGCACCAAGCCCCCCCTCCCCCAACCACCATGTTCTCCAGGTGCTTTTTTACTAGGGCATGTGTGCTGTGCTATGAAAGCAGCAGTGGGCCCCTCCCCTGGAAGATAACAGATCTCCTCCACACACACCAAGTTTACTGACCATAAAGTGTTGCAAAACTTTAACTCTAAGAGAAATAGGATCTAGCCTCTTTTAACAAGCAGACCAAAAAACCTCATTAAAACCCGCCAACCAATGGACAAGGTCCAAACACTCCCCAATGCAAGCAGAGAAACTCTGCAGAGAACTGACCTTAGTTAGGGAAAGAGTGGCCAAAACACAACAGTAGAGTGCACTCAGCCTATACCGGAAACACTTACTGAAGCTCCAGGTCCTCGACAGTATATGTCGTCTTCTTAATATACCCATTACTGTAAGGAGCTGGAAACATAATAGGCATTTCTAACATACAGAAGACAGAGACCTAAGCAAAATGCCAAGACAGGAATTCATCCCAAAAGAAAGAGCACACCGAGGTCATGGATGAGGATCTAATCAAAACAGATATATGTAATATGAACCAGAATTAAAACAACTATCATAAGGATACTAGCTGGGCTTGAGAAAAGCATAGAAGACAGCAGGGTGTCCCCCCTACAGCACAGATAAAAGACCTAAAAACTAGTCAGGCTGAAATAAAAAAATGCTATAACTGAGGTGTAAAACCAACTGGATTTAATGATCACGAAGATGGAAGAAGCAGAGGAATGAATAAGTGATACAGAAGATTAAATTATGGAAAATAATGAAGCTGAAAAGAAGTAAAGAAAAATATTGGGTTATAAATGTAGACTTAGGGAACTCAGCAACTCCATAAAGCATAATAACATTCATATCATAGGAGTCCCAGAAGAAGAAGAGAGGGAAAGGAGGATAGAAAGTTTATTTTGAGCATAGCTGAAAACTTACCTAATCTGAGGAAGGAAACAGACATCCAAATCCAAGAGGCACAGTCAACTCCCATCAAAATCAACAAAAGCTGACCAACACCAGTGGGGCACCTGGGTGGCTCAGTTGATCGACCTCGGCTCAGGTCATGATCTTACAGTTCGTGAATTCAAGCCCCACGTGGTGCTCTGTGCTGACAAGCTCAGAGCCTGGGGCCTGCCTCAGACTCTGTCTCCCTCTATCTGCCCCTTCCTGGCTCGTGCTCTGTATCTCTCTCTCTCTCACAAATAAATATTAATGTTTTTTTAAAAACTGGTCAACAAGACATATGATAGTAAAATTTGCAAAATACAGAGATAAGAAAAGAATCCTGAAACCAGTAAGGGAAAAGAAATCCCTAACCTACAAGGGAGATCTGTAAGGAGATCTTTCCACAGAAACTTGACAGGCCAGAAAGGAGTGGTATGATATATTCCACGTGCTGAATAGGGGGAAAGATGCAGCCAAGAATAGTTTATCAAGTAAGGCTGTCATTCAGAATGGGAAAGATAAAAAGTTTCCCTGATAAAAACTAGGAATTCCTGGCCACTGAACCAGCACTCTAAGAAATATTAAAGGGGACTCTTTGAGTAGGAAAGAAAGACCAAAAGCCACAAAGACTAGGCATGAAGAGAAAATCTACAGAAACAACGATTTTACAGGAAATACAATGGCACTAAATTCATATGTATCAATAATCACTCTGAATGTAAATGGGCTAAGTGCCCCAATCAAAAGACATAGGGTATCCGACTGGATAAAACAGAAAGACAAGACCCTTCTATATGGTGCCTACAAGAGACTCATTTTAGACCCAAAGACACCAACAGATCGAAAGTGAGAGGATGGAGGAGCACCTGGGTGGCTCAGTCAGTTGAGCATCCGACTATGGCTGAGGTCATGATCTCACGGTTTGTGGGTTCAAGCCCCGCATCGGGCTCTGTGCTGACCACTAGCTCAGAGCCTGGAGCCTGCTTCAGATTCTGTGTCACTTTCTCTCTCTGCCCCTCCCCTGTTCATGTTCTGTCTCTCTCTGTCTCTGAAAAATAAATAAAATGTAAAAAAAAGTGAGGGAATGGAGAAACATACAAATGAATGTCAAAAGAAAACCAGAGTAGCCATACTTAAACTAGATTTTACACCAAAGACTAACAAGAGGAAGAAGGACATTACATCATAATTAAGGGGTCTGTTCACGAAGAAGATCTAACAAGTGTAAATATTTATGCCCCAACTTGGAGGAACCCAAATATATGAAACAAAAACAAATATAAAGAAATTCATCAATAATACAATAATAGTAGAGGGCTTTAACACTCCACTTACAGCAATGGATAGATAATCTAAACAAAATCAACAAGGAAACAATGGCTTTTAATGACACACTGAACCAGGACTTAACAGATATATTCAGAACATTTCATCCTAAAGCAACAGAATGCACATTCTTTTAGAGTGCACATGGAACATACTCCAGAATAGATCACATATTGGGTCACAAATCAGCCCTCAACAAGTACAAAAATATTTAGATCATACCATGCATATTTTTAGACCACAATGCTATGAAACTTGAAGTCAACCATAAAAATATTTCAAAAGGCCACAAACATGTGGAGATTAAAGAACATCCTACTAAAGAATGAATGTGTAGGAGGAGATCCAACATAGTAGAGAAGTAGGGGGAACCAAAGTTACCTTGTCCCTCAAACACAGTGTTGAGGCCAAAGGACTTTGAATTCCAGGAGTCCAGGCTGCAGAGTGACAGAGACGTCTCCAGAGATCCATGGGGACAACCTGGCGGGCCATAGGTGTGTCATTGTGAACTGGGAGAGATAAAATGGGCGGTGTAGGCATGGATGGGAGAGATCCCCTTCTGTGGAGAGACAAAGGGAAGAGAAAGAGAGGCTGGGGAAGTATAGGACTGTATCAGGATAGGAGAAAAGCCACAGAGTAGGACAAAGATCCAATCTCTTACTGCGGGGCTTTCTGTGGACTGGGGCGGGTTGCCCTGTTCATGCATATGGGGAGGAGGGGAGCCAGCCCTGGTATCGGTAACTAGTTCAGAGGTGCGGTCTGCAGTGGGAGGAAGCAATCCTCTCCCTAGAGTGCTGTGGGAAGAAGATATCTAACCATTCAAAGGACAAAGACTGCTTGCTTCTGCCAGCCAGAGGCCATATATTGGCGGGCGGGGAGTGCCACTTCCCAGGAACTGGGGCACCCAGAGTGGGATGCTTTAAGACATTGGGGTTTGAATCCCAGATGAGCACCAGGGAGGTGCGGGAGTCATCAGAGGGGGACAAACTGCCTCGTTTGTGCCCATGGCACTGTGAGGATGGCTTGAACAGAGTAGTTTGGGACACCTGGTCCATGGAGGAGAGACTGGGTGCTGCCATTTTTCTCCCCACCACTACCAAAGTGGGGCTTCAGGGAAGGGACAGCAGGCCCACAGTGGATGCAGGACCCGCCTACACAAAACCATGCCCCTCCATGCCTGGTAACTGCACATCTACTGGAGCAGGATAGACGCTGATATCAGACAGTCCCTCCTTTAAAATTTTTTTTTGAATGTTTTATTTATTTTTGAGAGAGGGAGAGACAGCTTGAACAGGGGAGGGTCAGAGAGAGGGGGAGACACAGAATCTGAAGACAGGCTCCAGGCTCTGAGCTATCTGTCAGCAGAGAGCCCGATGTGGGGCTTGAACCCACAACCGCGAGATCATGACCTGAGCCAAAGCTGGACACTCAACTGACTGAGCCACCCAGGCACTCCAGACAGCCCATCCTTCAGACCACCACTGCCACCAGTTCCAAGGCAACCAGCGGTTTGGCACTTGCTGATTTAGTTCTTGGACAGTTCTTATTGTATATATATTTTTTTCTTCCTTCCTTTTCTACTCCTTACTTCTTCCCTCCTCTAGTCTGGTATTATGGTTGTTGGTTTGTTTAAGTAGACATATTTAATCTATTCTCTTTATACCTGTTCCATATCTCCTTCTTTATTTTCTTCTCTCTCTCTCTGGATTAAGCTGTATAGTTTCTCTACCTGGTCAATTTTCTTTTCTTTTCTTTCCCCTGGCCCTGTCATTCTCTCTTTGTATGGGATAAGGCCTCTTTCATCAACACCGCCCCCACCCTGTTATTTTGTTGTAGATGGTGTTTTGGGTTTTGTTTGTTTTATTGTTTTTGTTTTCTTTTTGTTTGTTTTTTGGGGGTTTTTTGGTTTGTGTTTTTTTGTTTGTTTTCCAGGGCTACTTCAACAAACAAATCAAAGCACACCTGGTGGAGTGTCCAAAACAATGCTACAAGTAGAGAGAAAAAGCTATCAAAGTCACAACAAAAGAGAGCAAGTAACACACTCCAAAAAACACCTCCTGAAGGGCCAGGAGCTGGACAGTGTATGACCTCTCTTTAATATAGTAGTGTTTGCAGGTACAGGACACATAACAAGCTTTTAAAACACATTAGGGACAGAAAACTAGCCAAAATGATGAAATGGAAGAATTCTCCTCAAAAGAAGTTCCAGGAAAACATGACAGCTAAAGAATTTATCAAAATACATATAAACAATATAACTGAACAATAATTTAGAATAATAGTCATAGTATTAATCACTGGGCTTGAAAAAAGCATAGAAGACAGCAGAGAATCCATTGCTGCAGAGATCAAGGAACTAAAAAACAGTCAAGATGTATTTTGAAATGCTGTAAATGAGTTGCAAAATAAATTAGAGGCACTGACAGTGACAATTGAAGAGGCAGAGGGGAGAATAGGTGAAATAGAAGATACAATTATGGATAACGATGATGCTTAGAAAAAGGGAGATAAAAAAAATTTCTGGGCCACGGGGGGAGAATTAGAGAACTAAGTGATTCAATGAACTGAAATAATATCCATATCATAGGAGTTCCGAAGAAGCAAGAGAAAGGGGCTGAAGGTGTACTTGAACAAATCATAGCTGAGAGCTTCCCCAATCTGGGGAAGGAAACAGACATTGAAATCCAGGAGGCAAAAGAGAACTCCCTTCAGATGTAATTTGAATCGATCTTCTGCACGACATATCAGAGTGAAAAAGGCGAAATACAATGTTCAATAGAGAATTCTGAAAGCAGCTAGGGACAAACGGGCCTTAACCTACAAAGGCAGACACATAAGGGTAGTAGCAGATCTACCTACTGAAACTGGGCAGGCCAGAAGGGAGTGGCAGGAAATATTCAATGTACTGAATAAGAAAAATATGTAGCTGAGAATCCTTTATCTAGCAAGCCTGTCATTCAGAATAGAAAGAGAGATAAAGGTTTTCCCAAACAAAAACCAAAGGAGTTTACCACCACTAAACCAGCCCTACAAGAGATCCTAAGGGGGATTCTATAAGTGGAATGTCACAGATCACAAAGGACCAGAGACATCACTATAAGCCTGAAACCTACAGATAACATAATGATTTTAAATCCATATCTTTCAATAATAACACTGAATGTAAGTAGACTAAATGCTCCAAACAAAAGACATAGGGTATCAGAATGGGAAAAAAAAAATAAGACCCCTCTATTTGCTGTCTACAAGAGACCCATTATAGGCCTGAGGACATCTTCAGATTGAAAGTGAAGGGATGGAGAACCATCTATCATGCTACTGGAAGTCAAAAGAAAGCTGGAGTAGCCATACTTATATCAGACAAACTGGATTTTAAACTAAAGACTATAATATGAAATTAAGAAGGGCATTATATCATAATTATAGGGTCTATCCATCAAGAAGAGCTAGCAATTATGAATGTTTATGCACCGAATTCAGAAGCGCCCAAATATATAAAACAATTATTCACAAACATAAGCAATCTTATTGGTAAGAATGTGGTAATTGCTTTAATACTCCACTTACAGCAATGGACAGATCATCTAGGCAGAAAATCAATAAAGAAACAATGGCCCTGAATGATACACTGGACCAGATGGACTTGACAGATATATTTAGAATTCTACATCCTAAAGCAACAGAATACACATTCTACTTGAGTGCACATGGAACATTCTCCAAGACAGATCTCATACTGGGTCACAAAACAGCCTGCAATAAGTATAAAAGAAATGAGATCATACCATGCACATTTTCAGATCACAATGCTATGAAACTTGACATCAACCACAGGAAAAAGTATGGAAAACCTCCGAATGCATGGAGGTTAAAGAACATCCTACTAAAGAATGAATAGGTCAACCAAGCAATTAAAGAAGAAATTTAAAAATATACAGAAACAAATGAAAATAAAAACTCGACAGTCTAAACCTTTTGGGATACGATACAGCAAAAGCAGTCCTAAGAGGAAAATACATTGCAATCCAGGCCTATCTCAAGAAACAAGAAAAATTCCCCAATACCAAATCTAACAGCACACCTAAAGGCACTAGAATCAGAACAGCAAAGAAACCCAAGTCCAGTAGAAAAAGAGAAATAATAAAGATCAGAGCAGAAATAAACAATATAGAATTAAAAAAAAAAACCTGGTAGAACAGATCAGTGAAACTGAGAGCTGGTGTTTTGAAAAACATAAACAAAATTGGATAAACTCCTAACCAGACTTCTCCAAAAGAAAAGAGAGAGGACCCAAAGAGATAAAATCATGAATGAAAATAGACTTATCACAACCAATCCCTCAGAAATACAAACTATTGGGGCGCCTGGGTGGCTCAGTCAGTTAGCTGTCTGACTTCAGCTCAGGTCATGATCTCATGGTTCGTGGGTTCGAGCCCCGCATCTGGTTCTGTGCTGACTGCTAGCTCAGAGCCTGGAGCCTGTCTTTGGATTCTGTGTCTCCCCCTCTCTTTGACCCTCCCCTGCTCACGCTGTCTCTCTCTCTCTCTCTCTCTCTCTCTCTCTCTCTCTCTCTCTCTCTCTCAAAAATAAATAAAACATTAAAAAAATTTAAAAAAGAAATACAAACTATTATCAGATAATACTATGAAAAATTATATGCCAAAAAAAAACTGGACAACCTAGAAGAAATAGACAAATTCCTACACAGCCACATACTGCTGAAACTCAAACAGGAAGAAATAGAAAATTTGAACAAACTCATAGCTAGTGGAATGCGTAGGAGCACATGTACCCCAATGTTCATAGTGGCACTTTCTACAATAGCCGAATCATGGAAAGAGCCTAAATGTCCATCAATTGATGAATGGATCAAGGAGATGTGGTATATATATATATAATGGAGTACTATATGGCAATGGGGAAGAATGAAATATGGCCATTTGTAGCAAAGTTGGATGGACCTCGAGGGTGTCATGCTAAGCAAAATAAGTCAGGCAGAGAAGGATAGATACCATATGTTTGCACTCATAGGTCTAACAGGAGAGACCTGGCAGGGGACCATGGGGAGAGGAAGGGGGAAAGAGAGCTGGGGAGAGTGAGGGACACAGATCATGGGAGACTACTGAATACTGAAAATGAACCATGGGCTGAAGGGGGAGGGAGAGGGAAGGAGGGAGGGGGGTCATGGTCATGGTGGGGTGCACTTGTGGGGAGAAGCACTGGGTGTTATATGGAAACCAATTTGATAAGAAACTATTAAAAGTAAAATAAATAAAATAAAACACATTAAAAAAGAGAGAGAGAGATTAAATCAGTTATCAAAAACCTACCAACAAATAAGAGTCCTGGGCCAGATAACTTCAGGGGGAATTCTACCAGATATTTAAAGCAGAGTTAATACCTATCCCTCTCAAGCTGTTCCAAAAAATAGAAATGAAAGGAAGCTTCCAGACACATTCTATGAAGCCAGCATTACCTTGATTCCCAAACCAGAGACCCCAGAAAAAGAAGAATTACAGGCCAATATCCCTGATGAACATGGATGTAAAAATTCTCAACAAGATACTAGCAAATTGAATTCAACAGCATATAAAAAGAATTATTCGCCATGATCTAGTGGGATTCATTCCTGGGCTGTAAGGATGATACAATATTTGCAAATCATTCAATGTGATACATCATGTTAATAAAAGAAAGGATAAGAACCGCAAGATCCTATCAATAGATGCAGAAAAAGCATTTGACAAAATATAGCATTTTTCTTAATAAAAACCCTCAAGAAAGTTAGGATAGAAGGAACATACGTAAACATCATAAAAGCTATATATGAAAAGCCCATGGCTAATATCATCTGCAATGGGGAAAAACGGAAAGTTTTTCCTCTGAGATCAGGAGGATGTCCTGACAGGGACAAGGATGTCCACTCTCACCACTGTTGTTTAACATAGGTTGGAAGTCGTAGCATCAGCAATCAGACAACAAAATGAAATAAAGGGCATCCAAAGTGGCAAAGAAGAAGTCAAACTTTCACTTTTCACAGATGACATGATACTCTACATGGAAGACCTGAAAGACTCCACCAAAAGGCTGCTTGAACTAGCATGAATTCAGGAAAGTTGCAGGGTAAAAAATTAATGTACAGAAATTGGTTGCGTTTCCAGACACCAATAATGAAGCATCAGAAAGAGATATCAAGAAACTGATCCCATTTACAATTGCATCAAGAACCATAAAATACCTAGTAATAAACCTAACTGAAGATGTAAAAGATCTATATGCTAAAAATTATAGAAAACTTATGAAGGAAATTGAAGAAGACACAAAGAAATGGAAAAACATTCCATGTTCATGGATTGGAGGAATAAATATTGTTAAAGTGTTGATGCGACCCAAAGCGATCTACGCATTCAATGCAATCCTAGTCAACAAAACGGCACCAACATTCTTCTCGAAGCTAGAACAAACAATCCTAAAATTTGTATGGAACCACAAAAGACCCGAATTGCCAAAATAATATCTGTACTTCAAACCCTTGGCTGCAAGGTCAAATGGTGTCACAATCCATGTATTTCCTTCTGAATGAGTGGATATGGCTTACATCAGATAATGGTTCCTCCTTACTTAACTCTGCTGGTTTCTATCTTTCCTAGCCTTGAGACAGATAAAGAAATTGAGTTGCTTCCTAGAGTATCTTGAAGGAAATGGCTGTAACAAAAATAATAGCAGCATTAGACTTTCCTACAGTGTTATACATTAGAAGCAGGTCTGTTACTGACTGCTCCATCTTTTTAAGAATAATAAATGAGATGAGTGGTGGTGTTGATGGTTGAGTGATGAGTCCATTTGAATTCAGTGAAGAAAAAGGAATCAAGATAATTATTATAGAAGCAAGGGGTTCAATACAGGATTTAAGCTTATACAAGTGTCTGAAAACCTGGGAAGGGAAGATCTGGAAGGGAGGTGCCAGAGGACCAGAGGAATAGTCCTAAGAATTTCTACTTGAAGCACTAGCACTAGTGGACAGGTTGGAGCTTGTTGGAAAACCTGAGAATCCCTAAAAATCTTTTTGTCAAAGGAGCTTTGTGAAGAGGATGGTGTGGAAAAATTTATAAAAGCTACAGCCTCAGGAGGTTTGATGTGAAGTACCTGGCTTTGGGTACCCGGTTGGTCAGCAGGATTAGCAGAGAGGAGGATGTGGTGGATATGGACTGGGAGAGAATGAGAAAAGGCTGCGCACTTTAGCACCTTTGTTTCCAACTGCCCTGACCTTCAGAGAGTATTGGCCTCCACTTCCCTTATGCTTTCCAAGTCTCACATGAGTTCACTTCATTGGCAAAATATAATCCTAACAGTATATAGGTAAAGAAGTTTCTATAAAGTTACTAGCTTCTGGGAAGATCAGTGCTTCCTGTTTAGCACAGCCAATTACCTCCTAGATTCATTTATAACATCAATTCAACTGCTTTACCTTTTGGATTAAGACAATGTGGGTAAGTTAAAACATTCTTTTGGTCAGGGTACATTGTGCAAAATTATGCTGAATTCATGCTGCTGAATGTGGCCTTGGCCACAGAATGGTCCTGCAGTCCTTTGGGCTCCGTATTGTAATGTAAACCTTTGACATGCATACTCATTAAGAATCAAGGATATGGGAGCAACTGTGTCCCCCAGGGAGCAGTTTCTCACTGAGGCTTAAGAGTCTCAGAGAACCACATGAATGACCCAGGGCCTGTGGCCGGCCAAGTGTGGGTTTGTGTTGTAGAATAGTCCTTGGGCTTCCCACTGCTTCACTGAGGAATAAGTCCCTTACCATCCTCACATTTGGTCTCTGCTCTTAGTAAAGAAGAGAGAAGAGACTGGAAAATGAGCCACTTTGTTCTTTGAGGATGGATGATTAATGTGGCTGGGAGGCAAGTGTGACTCCTGGACTCCCTTCTCCCAGGGACACAACTGAGGTCTGTGTGCCTTCCAGTCTCTGAGATGTGAGGACCCAATGCCTAAGACAGGAGCCTTGAGTTTAGCACCAACAGTAAAGTTGCTTTTTCAGCAAGTGGAAGAGTGTCTTGCCATTGTGGGAAGGCAAGAGCACTAGATGGGCAACTGCAGCCCCTGACCCTAAGTGAATCCCTTCCTTCCTTGGTCTTCAGATTCTGCAACTGTGGAGTGTGCCCTTAAGGATGTGGGATCTGTTGCTTTCATTGCCCCATCTGTTCTCATGCCTAAACTCAGCACTCCAGCTTTCTTTTAGAAACTATATCTCCCCCTGCCACCCATCCAAGCAGCTCCAGAGGGCAACCCCCAGATTCTACCCACCTCAAAGATGGGCATATTATCCAAATCTAGCCAACCCTATATTCCAGCCTCTGGGTGCTCTGATTGCTTCAAGGATGAGAATGTGACCCAAACCAGGCCAAAGACACTTAAAGCCATGACGTTTCATGGAACTCGAGGGAAAGAGAAACCTTTCCCAGTAGAATGGACAGTGAGTGTCAGTGTAGAGTTGCTAGAGGCCCCAGAGGCAGTGAGAGAGACTGTGCCTATGAATGGGGGCTCCCCAAAGGCACTTAGCAGGATGGAGAGTTGTGAGTCCCTGGATCTGCCAAATCCAAATCCACTCTTGCCGCTTGCAAGCATTAATTTTTTTCCACCATTTACGAATACTAATTTATTTTACTGTAGTTAAGTGTGCCCAGTCCCTTTCAATCCAAAATATTGACACATCGGGATCAAAAGTTCCTGATATTCCCTGTGCATGGAGGCCATGGCTGGGGAGAGGAAGACAGTAGGTGGCATCAGGTCTCAAGGGGACATCCAGAATAGCTCTGTCCCTGTTCCTTCTCTGTCCCTAGAGAGGAAAACTCCAGAACAGTGGGAGGAGAACCAGCATGAGGAAGAGGTCCCTGGATGTTTAATTGGTCTGATTGTTTCTTGCTTATATTAGGGTTCATTTTATTAATGTGTATGTTTACTATGAAACCACCCATTTCCTTTAGGCATACAATGTGATGCAATAGGTTTCTTTTATTTGACCTTTAATATCTACTCTCTTTATAGTTTTCAACAGGATTGTCAAAATTAATGAATAAACATTGATATGTTATTAAAGTCCATACTTGTTTCAGGTTCCTTTTGCTCTACCTTTTCCTGCTTCAGGATCCCGTGCAGGGAACTGAACCCAATAACTGCCCGATCATATCTCTTTAGGCTCTTCATGGCTGTGACAGTCCCTTCGACTTGTCTTGTTTCAGTGACCTTGGCAGTGTCGAGGAGGACTGCTCAGGTATTTGGTAGAAAGTACCCCAGTAGGATTTACGTGGTGTTTGCCTCATGATTAGACTGGGGTTATGGGTTTTGAGGAAGCAGATCACAGAGGCACAGTGCTGTCCTCACGTTATATCACGGGAACATGCTCTGGAGGCCACGTGTCACTTTCTGTGTTCACTTTGGTCTCCTGGCTGGGGCGGTGTTTGTCAGGCTTCCCCACCATGAGTCACTCTTTCCCATGTGCGTATGATGTGTCTTCTTGAGCAGGAACACACTTTGTGGAACCCACACTGTAGCAGAGAGGAGTTAGCTCCACCTCCTTGATGGATGGCTGAG
>NC_043717.1:111403224-111404724 GCF_006229205.1 Suricata suricatta
GGAACATGCTCTGGAGGCCACGTGTCACTTTCTGTGTTCACTTTGGTCTCCTGGCTGGGGCGGTGTTTGTCAGGCTTCCCCACCATGAGTCACTCTTTCCCATGTGCGTATGATGTGTCTTCTTGAGCAGGAACACACTTTGTGGAACCCACACTGTAGCAGAGAGGAGTTAGCTCCACCTCCTTGATGGATGGCTGAGTGTCTACATCTATTATGTGGAATTTGATAGGAGAGGTCTATTCAACCCATTTGTAAAAAATAAAAATAAAAACACCTATGTAATCTGTTCAGAAAACTTCAGCCAAGTAATTTAAAGGCTTGCACTGGCTTCACTGAACAGTTGATGAAGCAGGCAGCCTCCCGTCTAGTGAACAGAAAGGAGCTCCTTTGAGCTACAGGGAAGGAAAGGCTTTTAAAAGCAGAGAAGGAATTGAAGAAAATCATCATCAAAGGATGCATCATTTTAGACAAGGTTGCCATTCCAAGGGCACCTGAAGGGGGCTCTTTGGTACATTTTCCAGGTTGACTGGTTACAGGTCACCTGGGGCATGTGTGTGTGAAACTGCAGTTGGGTTAGGTAATAAGTCTCGGTTTGCTGAGTCTCTGAACGTAAGTGACTCCACTGTGGGCCTGTGGTTTCCTTTTTAACTAACTTTTATTTATTTATTTATTTATTTATTTATTTGTTTGTTTGTTTGTTTGTTTTTACCAGTTTGGACACCTGTTAGTAATTTTAGGCTGTTGGTTCTTTTTTTTCTTTAAGTAGTTTATTGTCAAATTAGTTTCCATACAACACCCAGTGCTCTTCCCCACAAGTGCCCTCCTCCATCACCTCCACCTCTTTCCCCCCTCCCCCTTCAGCCCTCAGTTCATTTTCAGTATTCAAGTCTCTCAAGTTTTGCATCCCTCTCTCTCCCCAACTCTCTTTCCCTCTTCCCCTCCCCCTGGCCCTCCATTAGGTTTCTCCTGTTCTCCTGTTAGACCTATGAGTGCAAACATATGGTATAAGCCTTTCTCTGCCTGACTTATTTCGCTTACCATGACTCCCTCTAGGTCCATCCACTTTCCTACAAATGGCCATATTTCATTCTTACTCATTGCCATGTAATACTCCATTGTATATATATACCACATCTTCTTGATCCACTCATCAAGTGATGGACATTTAGGCTATTTCCATGTTTTGGCTATTGTTGACAGTGCTGCTATGAACATTGGGGTACATGTACCCCTATGCATCAGCACTTCTGTATCCCTTGGGTAAATCCCTGGCAGAGCTATTGTTGGGTCATAAGGGAGTTCTGTGGATAGTTTTTTGAAGAACCTCCACACTGTTTTCCAGAGCGGCTGCACCAGTTTACATTCCCACCAACAGTGTAGGAGGGTGCCCATCTCTCCACACCCTCGCCAGCATCTATAGTCTCTTGATTTGTTTATTTTAGCCACTCTGACTGGTGTGAGGTGGTATCTCAGTGTGGTTTTGATTTGTGTTTCCCTGAT
>NC_043717.1:111404824-111416265 GCF_006229205.1 Suricata suricatta
TCTGAAGGCAACCTGGCTATACATGTATGTGACAACATCCCTCACGACCTTGTCCATGAGACTACTTAATCAGACTGCATGTTTGAGCATTACCATATATAGGAGACAAAGAAATAGAAAATATATAAAAATCTATGGCACTCAGGGCTCAGCTCTTGAGGTATGAACCCAGCTGAGCCATGCTGGCATGAATAAAGTTGCTTCCTGGAAAGAAAAGCCTCAGTCTCATGACTTTCTGTGTGAGAAACCTGCTGCCTTGTCATCTCCAGTTTTGCCTTTTCCAGAGTTTCCTATAAATGGAGTCACACAGTGTGCAGCCTTTTCAGACTGAATTCTTTCACTTAGAAGAATACATGTAAGGTTCATCCATGTTTTTGTATGGGGTGCTGGTTCATTTATTTTTATTGGTGAAATAACTAACAGGAGAAAACCAAACAGTACTCATGGCAGATACCCAGGAAAACGGAGTAACTCCCCAAAGTGGCCCAGCTCTCACCTTAAATGCTATTTTCAACTAAAGACCAAATGATTTTGGGTGGTAGGAAGGCCAGATTAGGCATGTTATCAGGTGAGCACAGTAAACAAGGGTATGGTCGTTAATGCAGATTTAAGTCTGTGTCTTCTCTTTTGATAAGAGTTTCTTGAGATGTAGACGTTTTTCTGTTCTAAGAGGGAAACACCCTTAGAAATGGAGCTATCCTTTATAAGCATGCATTTTGCTCACCAAACAGCAACTTCTACCCAGCTTCCAGAGATTCCCCTGTGTCTGCTGTTTCTTAAAATTAATCAACCCAAATAATTTTTCTGCCAAAGAGGCATATTTGGGGTTGGCATATTCTGCTTCCTTCACATGGATGCACCTCAGTTTGCTTAGGGATTCATCTATTGAAGGACTTCCCGGTTTCTTTAAGTTTGTAACCATTATTAACAGAACTGCTGTATGTAAATGCATGAAAGTTTTTGTTTAGAAAAAAATTTTGAAAGCAGTTGTCTAAATACTAGGACTGTGATTTTTTGGATCTTAACATGAGACTTATTTAGCTTTGGAAAAAGGGCCACACTGTCTTCCACAGTGGCCGTGCATGCATTCCCCCAGCATGAAAGAGCATTCCTGTCATTCCTTACCTTCCACCAACTGGTATTCTAGTTTTTGGAGTTTAGCATTTCAAAAGGTATGCAGCGGTCTCTCACTATTGTTTAAATTTGTAATTTCCTTATAATGGGGTCTGCAAAGTCCTGCATGCCTATCAACCATCTGAATCTCTTCTCTGTCCAGGCATCTATTTAGATCCTTACTCCTTTGTTATCAATCAGGGTGTTCATTTTCTTATTGCTGATTTCTGAGTTTTTGATCTACTCTGAATACAAATCCTTACCAGATGTAAGATATATGTTTTGAAAATATTTCCCTCAGTGGCTTGTCTTTTCATTTTCTGAGCAAGGTTTTTCACAAAGTAGAAGTTTTAATTTTAGGAAGTTGATGTTATCATTTTCTTCTTTTGTGTTAATGATGTTAATGGCTTTTGGTGTTGTGGGTTAACACTCATCACTGAACCCAAGGTCATTTAAATTTTCGTGTTTTCTTTTTGTTACTTTGATAGTTTTGCAGTTTATTTTATTAAAAATTTTAATGTTTATTTGAGAGAGAGAGAGAGACAGAAAGAGACAGACAGACAGAGAGAGAAAGAGCACAATTAGGGGAGGGACAGAGAGGCAGATTGAGAATCTGAAGCAGTCTCCAGGCTCTGAGCTGTCAGCACAGAACCCAGTGTGGCCCTTGAACCCAATGGTTTCAAGCAATAATTTCAGGAGTAGGTTCCTTAATGCCCCTTATGTATTTAGCACACCCTCCCTCCTATCCCCCCTCCAGTAATCCTCTGTTTGTTCTCCATATTTAAGAGTCTCTTATGTTTTGTCCCCCTCCTTGTTTTTAAATTATTTTTGCTTCCCTTCCCTTATGCTCATCTGTTTTGTATCTTAAAGTGAAGTCATATGATATTTGTCTTTCTATGACTGACTAATTTTTCTTAGCATGATACCCTCTAGTTCCATCCATGTAGTTGCAAATGGTATGATTTCATTCTTTTTGATTGCTGAGTAATACTTCACTGTGTGTGTGTGTGTGTGTGTGTGTGTGTTTGTGTGTGTGTGTGTGTATACACCACTTCTTTATCCATTCATCCATCAATGGACATTTGGGCTTTTTCCATGCTTTGGCTATTATTGATAGTGCTGCTATAAACATTGGGGTGCATGTGTCCCTTTGAAACAGCACACCTGTATCCCGTGGATAAATACCTAGTAGTGCAATTGCTGGGTCATAGGGGAGTTAAATTTTTAATTTTTTGAGGAATCTCCATACTGTTTTCCAGAGTGGTGGCACCAGTTTGCATTCCCACGAGCAGTGCAAAACAGATCCTCTTTTTCCACATCCTCGCCAGCATCTATTGTTGCCTGAGTTGTTGATGTTAGCCATTCTGACGGATGTGAGGTAGTATCTCATCACGGTTTTGATTTGTATTTCCCTGATGATGAGTCATGTTGAGCATCATTTCATATGTCTGTTGGCCATCTGGATGTCTTCTTTAGAAAAGTGTCTGTTCATGTCTTTAGCCCATTTCTTCACTGGATTATTTGTTTTTTGGATGTTGAGTTTGATAAGGTTTTATAGATTTTGGATACCAACCCTTTATCTCATATGTCATTTGCAAATATCTTCTCCCATTCCATCCGTTGCCTTGTAGTTTTGCTGATTGTTTCCCTTGCTGTGCAGAAGCGTTTTATTTTGATGAGGTCCCAAAAGTTCATTTTTGCTTTTGTTTCCCTTGCCTCTGGAGACATGTTGAGTAAGATGTAGCTGCGGCGAAGGTCAAAGAGGTTCTTGCCTGCTTCCTCCCCGAGGATTTTGATGGCTTCCTGTATTACATTTAGACCTTTCATCCATTTTGAGTTTATTTTTGTGTATGGTGTAAGAAATCAGTCCAGGTTCATTTTTCTGCATGTCACTGTCCAGTTTTCCCTTGGCTGGAGAGACTGTCTTTATTCCATTGAATACTCTTTCCTTCTTTGTCAAAGATAAATTGGCCATCTGTTTGTGGGTCCGTTTCTGGGTTCTCTATTCTCTTTCAGGGATCTGAGTGTCTGTCCTTGTGCCAGTACCATATTGTCTTGTTGATTACAGCTTTGTAATACAGCTTGAAATCTAGGATTGTGATGCCTCCTGCTTCAGTTTTCTTTTTCAAGATTGCCTTGGCTATTCGGGGTCTTTTCTGGTTCCATACAAATTTTAGGATTGTGCTAGTTCCGTTAAAAATGCTGGTGTTATTTTGATAGGGATTGCATTGAATATGTAGGTTGCTTTGGGTAGTATTGACATTTTAACAATATTTGTTCTTCCTATCTAGGAGCATGGAATATTTTTCCATTTTTTGGTGCATTCCTCAATATCCTTCATCAGCTTTCTGTAGTTTTCAGCATATAGATTTTTTCATCTCTTTGGTTTTGTTTGTTCCTAGGTATCTTATAGTTTTTGGCGCAATTCTAAATGAGATCGATTCCTTGATTTCTCTCTGTTGCTTCATTGTTGGTGTATAGGAATGCAAGCAATTTCTGTGCATTGATTTTATATCCTGCCAGTTTGCTGAATTCCTGGATCAGTTCTAGCAGTTTTTGGTGGGATTTTTTGGGTTTTTCTATATAGAGTATCATGCCATCTGCAAAGAGTGAAACTTTGACCTCATCCTGGTTGATTTGGATGCCTTTTATTTCTTTGTGTTTTCTGATTGCCGAGGCTAAGATTTCCAATACTGTATTTAGTAACAGTGGTGAGAGTGGACATCCCTGTTTTGTTCCTGACCTTAGGGGGAAAGCTTCAGTTTTTCCCCATTGAGGATGATATTAGCATTGGGTCTTTCATATATGGCTTTTATGATCTCGAGGTATAATCTTTCCATCCCTACTTTCTTAAGATTTTTTTTTTATCAAGAAAGGATGCTGTATTCTGTTAAATGCTTTCTCTGCATATATTGAGAAAATTGTGTGGTTCCTGTCCTTTCTTTTACTGATGTGATGAATCACATTGATTATTTTGCAGATATTGAAACAGCCCTGCATCATAGGTATAAATTCCACTTGGTCATGGTGAATAATTTTTTTAACGTATTGTTGGATCAATTGGCTAATATCTTGTTGCATCCATGTCATCAGGGAGGTTGGTATATAGTTCTCTTTTTAAGTGGGGTCTTTGTCTGGTTTTGGAATCAAGGTAATGCTGGCTTCATAGAAAGAGTTTGGAAGTTTTCTTCTATTTCTATTTTTTTGGAACAGCTTCAAAAGAAAGGTGTTAACTCTTCCTTAAATGTTTGGTAGAATTCCCCTAGAACTCCATCTGGCCCTGGACTCTTGTTTTTTTGGGGGAGACATTTTTATTACTAATTCGATTTCTTTACTGGTTATGGGTATGTTCAAATTTTGTATTTCTTTTTGTTTCAGTTTTATTACTTTATATGTTGCTAGGAATTTGTCCATTTCTTCCAGATTGCCCATTTTATTGGCACATAATTGCTTATAATATTCTCTTATTATTGTTTTTATTTCTGCTGTGTTGGTTGTGATCTCTCCTCTTTCATTCTTGATTTTATTTATTTGGGTCCTTTCCTTTTTATTTTTGATCAAACTGGCTAGTGGTTTATCAATTTTGTTAATTCTTTCAAAGAACCAGCTTCTGGTTTCATCAATCTGTTCTACCGTTTGTTTTGTTGTTGTTGTTGTTGTTGTTGTTTTTGTTTTGGTTTGGTTTGGTTTCAATAGCATTGATTTCTGCTCTAATCTTTATTACTTTTTGTCTTTTACTGGTTTGAGGTTTTATTTGCTGTTATTTTTCCAGCTCTCTGAGGTGTAAAGTAAGTTGTGTACCTGAGACCTTTCTTCCTTTTTTAGGAAGGCCTGGATTGCTATATACTTCCCTCTTATGACTGCCTTTGCTGCATCCCATAGGTTTTGGGTTGTGGTGTTATACTATCCATTGGCTTCCATGTACTTTTTAATTTCCTCCTTAACTTCCTGGTTAGCCCATTTGTTTGTTAGTAGGGTGTTTTTAGTCTCCAAGTATTTGTTATCTTTCCAATTTTTTTCTTGTGGTTGATTTCGAGTTTCATAGTGTTGTGGTCTTAAAATATGCACAGTATGATCTCGATCTTTCTGTACTTGTTGAGGGCTGATTTGTGTCCCAGTATGTGGTCTATTCTGGAGAACGTTCCATGTGCACTGGAGAAGAATGTATATTCCACTGTTTCAGGAGGAAATTTTCTGAATATATCTGTTAAGTCCATCTGGTCCAGTGTCATTCAAAGCCAAGGTTTCCTTGTTTATTTTGTTTAGATGATTTGTCCATTGCTGTAGGTGGGGTGTTGAAGTCCCCTACTATTATGGTATTATTATCAATGAGTTTCTTTATATTTGTGATTAATTGATTTATATATTTGGGTTCTTCCACATTTGGAGCATAAATTTTTACAATTGTTATGCCTTCTTGGTGGATAGACCCCTTAATTATGATATAATGCCCTTCCTCATTACTTGTTATTGTTTTTATTTTAAAGTCTAGATTGTCTGATATAAGTATGGTTACTATGGCTTTCTTTTGGTGACCATTAGCATGATACATGGTTCTTCATCCTTTTACTTTTAATCTGATGGTGTCTTTAGGTCTAATGTGGGCCTCTTATAAACAATATATAGATGGATATACTGGATATATATTATCCATTCTTTTACCCAATGTTTTTTGATTGGAACAGTTAGTCTATTGACGTTTAGAGCAAGTACTGAAAGATATGAGTTTCTTGCCTTTATGTTTCTTGTAGAGTTGGAGTTTCTGGTGGCATTCTCTGGTCCTTTCTAGTCCCTGTTTTTGTCTTTATTTTTCCAACTTTTCTCCCCTCAGAGACTCCCACTTAAAGTTTCTTGCAGGGCTGGTTTAGTGGTCACAAACTCTTTTAATATCTGTTTTTCTGATGTCTCCTTCTATTTTGAATGACAGCCTTTTTGGATAAAGAATTCTTGGCTGTATATTTTTTCTGATTCAGCACATTGAACGTACCCTGTCTCTCCTTTCTTGCCTGTAAAGTTTCTGTGGATAGGTCTGCTGCAAACCTGATCTGTCTTCCTTTGTAGGTTAAGGATTTTTTACCCTTGCTGCTTCCATGATTCTTTCTTTGCCTGAGTATTTTATGAATTTGACTATTATATGCCTTGTTGATGGTCAGTTTTTGTTGGATCTTGTGGGAGTCTTCTGTACATCCTGGATTTTTTATGTCTGTGTCCTTCTGCAGGTTAGGAAAGGTTTCTGCTACGATTTGCTCACATAACCCTTCTACCCCTATTTCTCTCTCTTCATCTTCTGGGACCCCTATGATTCTGATATTGTTCCTTTTTATTGAGTCACTGATTTCTCTTATTCTTAAATAGTGCTATTTTGTTTTACTCTCTCTCTCTTTTTCTGCTTCAGTATTCTCCATAAGTATGTCCTCTGTATCGCTGATTCACTGCTTTGCCTCATTCATCCTTGCTGCTGTAGCATCCATTTGAGATTGCAGCCCAGTTATAGAATTTTTTATTTCATCCTGCCTTTTACTTCTTTTATCTCCACAGAGAGGGATTCTAATCTATTTTCGACCCCAGCTAGTAGTCTTATCATCATGATTCTATATTCTGCTTCAGACATCTTGCTTGTATCTGTGTTGGTCCCTGGCTGACGTTTCTTCTTGCTCTTTCTTTTGGGGTGAATTCCTTTGTTTCATCATTTTGAAGAAAGAAAAGTAATTAATAAGATAGAAACATTTTAAATAAAAAATTGAAAACAACACACACAAAGAAAAATCAAATAAGTGATGCTAGATCCTAGATGTGCTTTGGTCTGGTTATTGAAAGGAGCTTGACTTATTAGAGAAAAAAGGGGAAAAATTAAAATTAAAGAATTAAAACAACACACACACACACACACACACACACACACACACAATCAGATAAATGATGGTAGGCCCTAGGTGTGTTTTGGTCTGGTAATTGAAAGGAACCTGACTGATTAAAGAAAAAAGGTAAAAAGGAAAGAAAAGAAAAGGAAAAAAAGATACTGAACAAAAACAAAAACAAAACAAACAAAACAAGTTTGAAAATTTGAGAAAATGAATACAATGAAATAGAATAACTTGAGATGATGGAAGTAAAATAGAATTTGAAAAATTTAAAAAACATTTTAAAAAGTAGGCTTAAAACTAAAGGAAAATATTTTTATTAAAAATTGAAAATAAAAATAAAATGTTTATTATCTTTCTGTATCCAAGTAAAAGAAAAGAAACCAAAAAGAAAGAATAAAAAAATTGTACAGAAAGAATGAAAGAAAACTAAATAGATGTATCAGTGAACAGACTGAGATCGATTGTTTTCCCCTAGAAGTCAAACTATGAAGCACTTTATAGTCCCTAAACTAAGCAGGTGGAGAGATTTGTGGTGTTAATGAAAAGTGAAGTTGGCCCAGTAGGGCGGGGCTTAGTGTAACAGCTCTGTTCTCCAATAGATGGCGCTGCTTAGCTTACTGGGGTAGATATTGTAGCGCCTGTAGGTGTGTATGCACATGCGTGGGTGGGGTGACAATGGTGTCACCCAGGTATCCAGGTTAGTTTCAGAACTCTGCTCTCCCTGACCAGGAATTGCGCACCTGTCCTTTGTCTTGGATTTCAGTCCACTCCCCGCTTTTGCAGTGTCTGTAATCATGTCAGGTTGCCAGGTGGCACCTCACTCCTGAGTTTCATTTGAGATGCGGGTGTATTTCCTGACTCCTCCCTTCTGAGGGACTGAGGCTTTGAGCCACTCAGATCCTCTGGGGAAGGGTCTCACTGAGCAATGGCCGGGTCCTGGCTGTACCCAGGAATGCTAGTGAGACCTTGCTGCTGCTAGTGTTCAGAGACTTGTGGCTGGGTGCCAGGCTGCCCCAGAAAAAATTTCATGTAGGATTATTGAAAAATCTTGCCTGGCCCAAGGACCTAGACTCACTCTTCTCCTGGGAATTCGCCCTTCCCACCAGAGCACCACTAGGTATTTGAGCTGTGGAGTTTCATACTCTGTGCTCCCCCTGTTTATAGAGTCTTAATGGAATTTAAACCCTTTCCTTTCTCCTTTCTCCCTTTTTAGTTAAGTTCCTGTGGATGTTTCCACCTTTCCCCCCTACTTTCTCTCCAGCTGCTTTTTTGGGGAGTGCTTTTCCCGTACTCTCCCCCCATCTCAGTCCTCTCTCCACAAGCACAAACTGCTCCCTGCCCTCCACTTCTCTCTTCCCCGCCTGTTCAGCTCTCCGCGCCACGCACCTGCTGAGTTGTGTGGTTCGGTTTGTGCAGATCATTGTGTTAATCCTCAAATCAGTTTTCTAGGTGAGCAAGATGGTTTACTGTTGATCTGGTTGTATTTCATATACACGAGACGAAAAAAGACTTCCATGCTGTTCTGTCATCTTGGCTCCTCCTCTGTTTTAATTTTTTTTTAACATTTCTTTATTTTGAGAGTGCTATCAGCAGAGCCCAGTGTGGGGCCAGTCTCACCAATTGTGAGATCATGACGTGAGTGGAAATCAAGAGCTAGACTCTTAACCCCTTAACTGACTGAGCCACCCAGGCGCCCCTTGCATTTGCATTTAATTTCAATTAATTAATTAGCTAACTTATTTTTTGCTTCAAAAGGTGATTTTATTAAAGCCTGGGCACAGGACCCGTGGTCAGGAAGAGCTGCCCTGGGACCATGGGAAAAGACTGGTTATATACTATGGAGTCGGGGAGATAAAGTCCAGGGGAAGTTCCAGTGAGATTTTCAAATGCTAAAGAAAATTCACGGGATATTAGAGGCCTTGCTATTGTCAAGCTAAGGTTGATTTTTCCCCTAGCAAAGCGTTAACATTAAGACAGTAGGGAGTTCCCGGAGAAACATTTTATTCTGCCTGCCTCACGTATTTGCCAGTGGGCTTTTCTTTTTCTTCTGCCTTTTTCTTCTGACTTTGTTTCCCACATCATTCCCCCTGGAACAATTCTGACCCTTAAAATCTTTGAGGTTGCTGAGGGTGGAAGGTCTCATCTTCTGTAACTTCTTCCTGCTGAGTAAGGGCATAGAGATGTCTCTACCTTTTGGTCAACATTGGTCAGTTGGGGAAGGTATATATAGGTGTTACCACAGGCAGGGGCAGTCAATCCTAGGGAGACAACATATATGAACCTCCTTGAGTAGAAAGGATTGTCTGTCTTCTAGAAGTTATGGCTTTGAAGGAGTCTTGGCACCATGCAGGGAGACACCAGAAAAGACAACAAAATAAGGTTCATATTATGAGAAAGAGAAGCCTAAATATAAAAAAAATCCCCTTGGTAATTTTCCTTCAGTCCATTACTATCATTTGAAGAGAGATTCGAGGTCTTCCACTGGTTCACAGGCATAAGAAGGCATGTCAGCTTGCATACTAGATTCCTGTGAGGAAGGTACAGGTTTAATTCTTGATATGTGAGTCCCCAAAGAGCGACTTTGGAATTTTACTATAGTGGAGTACATAATACAGCCCAGTAAGGGGCCCTTCCATTTTGGAGTTAAAACCCCTGCTGTATTAGACTTCCAATCTTTTAAATACATCACGTCTCCTGGGTTTTTATGGGGTGGGTTTCTAGTAACTGTCAGATCAGGTGCAGGAAGGCTATGACTTGCATATTCATTTAGAGATGTATCAGTTAACCCGGCCTCAAGTGAATAACTAAATAAAGCACTACAGTCTATCTATTGATAGGTCTACTGTGAGAAAAGACTTTGCATACGCAATTATTGGGGGAGCCCATTCCATTTTTAGTTGTTTAGACATTCTTATGTCCATGGGGTCCTCTTACTATCTGCACAGAATAACAAGCAAGAGGATTGTCCAAAACTGTGCTATTGTGGCAGCTGTTTTCAAGTTTATCTCAAGTTTTTCAGCTTAGGCAAACAACATTTATAGACTATCAGAACTAGAATTTAATATCCACAAAGGTGCATTATTGAAACATATTTTTCCTCTCTAAAAACCCTTGTTTCCAGAGGTAGCCGAATCAAGACTAATTTGTCCAGTTTTAACAAATTTGGCCTAATTATTTACAGAAGGTCAGCAAGACTAGCGATTGATCATATAGATCTTTTAAAGTTTGCTTTGCTGGAACCTTTCATAAGGAAATTCTAGATTGAAATTTTAGTAGCCTCTCTAGGCTGGAAGCCAAGCCAAGTACTTGCCGTCAGACCTGCCAATAGATTTGTGCAGATTCCTCTTCATGAGGTCCCCAAAGTATCCTGAGGGTCCTGCCCTGCTAGGAAGTGACCTGGTAAGGCTGCTGGGAACTCCGTAAGCAAAGCATCAGGTCAACATTTCCAAAGGGCTTTACTGGCATCATGCTTCATAGTCAATGTCAGCTCCTTATAGATGTTACTATCCCCACCAGGGTACTAACTTCCAGCCAAAAGTCAGTCTTTCTCCTCTCCTTACAGAAGCAGCGGGCGAGAGGATTGTAGCCTGAGCAATCAACATGAAAGTGTTCCAATAAGAACACTAAGCGTTCTAAAACGTCCCTGAAGTGAGTGTAAGGGAAAGAAAGACTACTCACTAAGTGCATCGGCTCAGAGTCCAAATGAAAAGACTCATCGTCCGACACAATGGGTGCCATATAAGTGATGAGGTCTTGGGGGTGATAGTGGGGTTCACGGGGCCTGGAGTTGAGGGCCAAGAAAGAATTCTTGAGAGTCTTTGGTGCAAAAAGGTGATTTTATTAAAGCACAGGGACAGGACCCGTGGGGCAGGAGGAGCTGCCCCTTGTGTTTGCATTTTAAATTTATCCACAGTTTCCGGGGGATTTTGGTGTAGGTTGTAAAGTTTGTGTACATTTCATTTCATATAGTTTCCTGGTAATTGTTCCTTAACCATTTTTGGAGAAGTTGGGGGAGAGTGGGCTCCACTTCAGTTTCAATCCAAAATGTAATGGTTCAGTGGGAGGCCAGAAGGGGGCGCTGCCTCCGTGGACCTGTGAGCCCAGCGTGTCCTGCACTACCTCCACCGCCTGCAGGGGGCGCCCGAGCCCTCGCTCCCTGATGCCGGCCCCGGCCGCGCACTGAGCCCGCCTCCTGCGTGAGGGGAGCTCGGCTTTTTCAGGATCCCCTGTGGCAGATTGCGGGGGACGTGGGGTCCCCTCAGCAGGGACAGGAGTCGGTTCTCCTCAAGACCCGCTGTGGGGAATTCAAGGGCATGTGGAGCAGGGTCCACAGGGATAGGAACCGGTTCTCCTCAGGACCTGCTGTGAGGATTTAGGGAGAACGTGGGCCGCATCCACAGGGACAGGAGCCTGGTCTCCTTTGGACCTCCTGTGAAGGATTCGGGAGGACGTGGGGTCGGGTCC
>NC_043717.1:111416365-111419431 GCF_006229205.1 Suricata suricatta
TTAAATGTGTATACATAGGTTGGAATACATACATATATTTCCTTGAATTTTCCAATGAGCACATTTAGCTTCCACATTTAAGATTTTTAATACCATTCTCTAATGAAAGAAACCAGGGCTCCTTGAAGAAATTGCTGACATCAAGACTAAAGACAGTAAATACAGAAGCCAGGATAATCTTGAATCTCAGAAAGTAAAGGATTACCAAGAAAACCTATACAAAGATGGAAATATGCCAAAGGAAAAGAGGAAGAGCCAGGAGAAAGTACACTCAGTGGCCAAGCAGGAATGAACCAGTGACAAAACACTGTAGTGCTGGAATAGAACCAACAGCCTAGGGTATAGTCAAGATGGTGGAGAGGAAGGGAGCTCTGTAAACTTCGTCTGCCCCATCTATTGAACTGAGAAGGACATTACTCCCATCTGCAAGAGCAGAAGGAGAAAATATGGAATCCAGAAAGAAGACAACCTCAAAGATACCTGAGTGAGTGAGTGCGAACTGGGGAGATTGGAAAATGGGCCAGCCCAAGACTGGCAGGGGAGGTGGGAGCCCCAGCCCAAGACAGGGCAAGCTCGTGGAGCCTGAGAGACAAAGGGAAGAGACAGAGAAACTGAACACGCTCATATTACTGTCTCTGGGGAAGAGATAAAGAATGTTTAACCGTGCACAGAGAGAGAAACTCTCACTCCATATATAACTGCTGGGCAGCGCAAATCCCGAACTCAGGTGGCACAAGGGAAAGAACAGCTTCCAGCTCTGCGCCATCCTGGAGGGGAATCGGCAGCCACGGCAGCGGCACCAGGGTGCTCACTTCAACCTCGGCAATGGGAGTGGGGGCATGCTCCTCATTTCCATGGCGCATCTCACCTCCAACATTGGCCGCGCGAATCCCAAATCCCAGGTGCCAAGAGGGAAAAAATAGCCCCCACCCCAACACGATCCTGGCAGGGAGTTGGCAGGCGGTGGAGGCCTATGAAAAATTATATGCCAACAAACCGAACAACCTAGAAGAAATGGACAAATTCCCTAATGCACATGCACTGCCAAAATTCAAACGGGAAGAGATAGAAAACATGAATAGACCGATAATCAGTGAAGAAATTGAATCTGTTATCAAAAATCTCCCAACGAATAAGAGCCCAGGGCCAGATGGCTTCCCAGGGGAATTCTACCAGACATTTAAAGCAGAGCTAATACTCAAACTATTCCAAAAAATAGAAATAGAAGGAAAACTTCCAAACTCATTCTACAAAGCCAGCATCACCTTGATACCCAAACCAGACAGAGACCCAGCCAAAAAAGAGAACTACAGACCAATATCCTTAATGAATACAGATGCAAAAATACTCAACAAGATACTAGCAAATTGAATTGAACAGCATAGAAAAAGAATTATCCATCATGATCAAGTCGGATTCATTCCTGGGTTACAGGGCTGGTTCACTATTCGCAAATCCATCATTGTGATCCATCACATTAACAAAAGAAAGGATAAAAACCATATGATCCTGTCGATAGATGCAGAAAAAGCATTTGACAAAGTACAGTACCCTTTCTTAATAAAAACCCTTGAGAAAATCGGAATAGAAGGAACTTACCTAAACATTATAAAAGCAGTTTATGAAAAGCCGACAGCCAATATCATCCTCAATGGGGAAAAATGGAGAGCTTTCCCCCTGAGATCAGGAACACGACAGGGGTGTCCACTCTCACCACTAGTGCTGGAAGTTCTAGCATCAGCAATCAGACAACAAAAGGAAATAAAAGGCATCAGAATTGGCAAAGAAGAAGTCAAACTTTCACTTTTCACAGATGACATGATACTCTACATGGAAAACCCAGCAGACTCCACCAGAAGCCTTCTAGAACTCATCAATGAATTCAGTAAAGTTGCAGGGTACAAAATCAATGTACAGAAATCAGTTGCATTCCTATACACCAATAATAAAGCAGCGGAAAGAGAAATCAAGAGACAAGTCCCATTCACAATTGCACGAAAAACCATAAAATAGCTAGGAGTAAACCTAATCAAGGATGTAAAAGACCTATATGATGAGAACTATAGAAAACTTATGAAAGAGATTGAAGAAGACACCAAGAAATGGAAAAACATTCCCTGTTCATGGATCAGAAGAATAAACATTATGAAAATGTCATTACTACCCAAAGCAATCTACACATTCAATGCAATCCCCATCTAAATTACACCAACATTCTTCTCAAAGCTAGAACAAACTATCCTCAAATTCGTATGGAACCACAAAAGACCCTGAATAGCCAAAGTAATATTGAAGAAGAAAACCAAAACGGGAGGCATCACAATCCCAGACTTTAGCCTCTACTACAAAGCTGTCATCATCAAGACAGTATGGTATTGGCACAAAAACAGACATATGGACCAATGGAATAGAATAGAGAACCCAGAACTGGGCCCACAAATGTGTGGCCAATTACTCTTTGACAAAGCAGGAAAGAGTATCCGATGGAAAAAAGACTGCTTCTTTAGCAGATTGTGCTGGGAGAACTGGACAGCAACATGCAGAAGAAAAAAACTAGACCATTTTCTTACACCATACACAAAAATTAACTCAAAATGGCCAAAGGACGAGAAAGTAGGGAAAAACCTCCTAGACCTCAACCTCAGCAATTTCCTACTCGACACATCCCCAAAGGCAAGGGAAATGAAAGCAAAACTGAACTCTTGGGACCTCATCAAGATAAAAAGCTTCTGCACTGCAAAGGAAACAATCAAGAAAACGAATAGGCAACCGAAGGAATGGGAAAAGATAGTTGCAAATGACATATCAGATAAAGGGCTAATATTGAAATTGTACAAGGAACTCACCAAACTCCACACCCACAAAACAAATAACCCAGTGAAGAAATGGGCAGAAGACATGAATAGACACTTCTCCAAAGAGGACATCCAGATGTCCAACAGGCACATGAAACGATGCTCAACATCACTCATTATCAGGGAAACACAAATCAAAACCACACTGAGATACCACCTCACACCAGTCAGAGTGGCTAAAATAAACAAATCAAGAGACTATAGATGCTGG
>NC_043717.1:111419531-111449171 GCF_006229205.1 Suricata suricatta
GAGGTGCAGGTGAGGAGAAAGTGTGGCCGGGTGAGGGGGAGCTTCTGGAGCGGGGACACTGAGGGGGGGGCGGGTGTTCACCGGACCGGCGGGGGAGGGGCCCAGAGCCGTTTGGTGTGCGGTGACGCGGGGTCCCTTGCCGGGCTGTGCGGGTCTTTCCTCTCCGTGCCCCGGGTCGGTGGGTCGGCGCAGCCTGTTTCTGCTCCACGTGGACTCGGTTCCTGCCGCGTCCTCTCGAGGTTCGCAGTCCAGGAGCAGGTGCCTGGGCGGTGCTCCCGCTTCTGCATCTCTGGCCGTGCGGGGTCCCTCCTGCCTCCGCGGGCAGGTCGGGATGTCTGTCCCGTGTCTGCGACAGGGTCTTGGGGAGTTGGGTGCCAATGGCCCCGGACCTGCAGGTCGCTCCGGGCAGGACGGATGTTGTCACAGGATCGATTCCTCCACGTCCGGGAGCACAGAGTAGCTTTCCGTCCTTTACATCTACATTTGTGTCCGCAGTGTCCTGTTGTCCTCAGAGGCAGGTCTGTCACCTTGCCTAGATTTCCTTCCAGGCATTTGGTTCTTTCTGATGAGGTTGTAGATGGGACCGTCTCTTCATGTCTCTTTCCGATGGGTCGTCAGGAGTGTGTAGATATGCGCGTGGTGTTTCTGTGTCGATTTTGTATCCTGCAAGTGTATGCAGTTCTGTTTGCCTTAAAAATTACGCTGCGAGTTTCTACCAGCAAAAGTGGGTTTATTTGGGAAGAAGAGAGTATTTGTCCTCCTGTGACTGGAGTAACATTACATTCCTCTGCACATGGATAGCCAGCCGTCTAGCACTCTTTGTTGAAAAGACCACTGTTTCCCCAACGTCATGTTGTCTGCCCTTGTCAAAATTCAGTTGACCATAGATGAGGGTTTTCAGTCAAATCCCACTGATTTGTATGTATATTTTTATGACAGTATCACAACAATTTATTTACTGTTGCTTTGTTTGAAGGTTTGAAATTGGGAAGTATGAGCTTCTACCTTTGATTTTTTCAATCGTTTTGTGTATTTTGTGGTCCCTTGATTTTCCATACAACCGTTAGGATTACTTCTGTGCATTTCTTCTGAGAGGCCTTTGTGAATTTTCCTGGGAATCAAATTGAATCTACACCTTGCATTGTGTACTATCATCATTTAGCAATAGTACATTTTAAATACTCTTCAATTTCTTTCAGCAGTGTTTTTTATATCTATTCTCAAGTATTTTATTCATGTTGATGTTCCCTAAAATGGAATTGTTTTCTATAATTCTTCTTCGTAAGATTTATTGCTAGTGTATACAAATAAGTGAGATATTTGTGTATCGATATTTTGTCCTGTAACTTTCCTGAATTAGGTGACTAACTCCAATCATTTTGTTGATTCTTTAAGAAGTTCTTTACAAAAGATGATGTCATCTTTTGTTTCTGAATAGGTGTAGTTCTACCTTTTCCTTTCATTGTGGATGCATTTTTTCTTTCCTCATCGCTCTGTGTAGAACTTTTAATACCTTACTAGGTAACGGGTGAAAAGCCTGCATCTTGGCATTGTTCCCGATATCAGAAGAAAACTTACAGTCTTCAAAATTTAGAATGATGTTTGCTGTAGGTTTTTTAAACATATAACCCTTTTTTCCTACTTTTTTTGGGTCTTTATCATGAACTAGCATTGAAATTTTTTTAGGCTTTTCCTGTTGTAACTAATATGATCACATGATTTCATTTAAAAAATTATGGTGCATAAAATTGCTTGGAGTCAATGTGTTAAATTATCCTTGAATATCTAGGATTGACTTGCTTATCTTGTGCAATACTTTTGAATGGTTAGAATTTAGGGTTTAGTGTAGAGTTTAGGGTTTAGGGTTAGGGTTAGGGTTAGGATCAGAGCCCTGGAGGCTCCAGGCGCTGAACCCCCAGCAGTGCTGTGGTCTCCCCGGATGGCTGATTGGAGGGAGCATGGGAGGATGCCGGCCAGCCATCAGACTTGGCTTCCAAGGCAGGGCTCCTCTTTGAGCTAGAGTACAGGGGGGCCTCTGGAGCCCCCTCATGCAGCTCCATTATGGCTTTGAAAATGATATGGTGCTGTTCCGTGTGCCACGCTGAGTCATCCTGAACTACCTCTGGGCCCTGGGTCCCTGCTTGTATCAGACCCAGGACTTGGGTCCCCATGAGGTGTAGCCTTGGCTAGGGTTTGGGTTCGGGTTCTATCCAAGGAAGTCACCAGGGCAGAAGCGATACCAGTCTGGTGCGAGTTTGAGCCCCGCATTGTGCTCAGTGCTGTCTGCTTGGAACTCTGAGCCTGCTTCAGAACCTTTGTCTCCCTCTCTCTGCCCCTTCTTTACTTGTGTCTTGTCTCTCTCTCTCTTTCTTTCCTCCTCTCACATATAAAGAAACATAAACAAATTTAAATCAGCCTTTTCCTGGATGGCTCTTTTCACTTTCAATGCTGAAGAAGTGAAAGTTCTGTGATGTTTGGGATTCCTGACTGCACATACCAGATTTCCCCAGCCAGCCTTGATCGGGGCGTGCAGAATTTCTTCTACCAGCTGGACACCTCTCATACAGAGACACTGGATTCCTAGAGTGCATTCCGCATGCTCCCAGAAACTGGGCTGTAACCATGGACAGCAGCACTGTCCCATCATCTTCGGATGGTATTCAATGGGCTTGTCATTCTCATCTTCGGTTACCTGAGAATCTTCGGATATCTCTTGTTTTCCCGCTAGGAAGCCTGTCAGGGAAGCCATGCAGTGAGGGATCCAGGAGCAGCCCAGCTACCGCTTTGTTCCCACAAAATGGCCGTTTTTTAACTCTTTATGGAAGAGGACAGAACACCACTGCCATCACCACCACCACCACCATTTCATAGCCCTGCACTAAATGTTGAGAAAACAACCATCCACCCCCAAAAGGAAACCCCTGGCAGGGTCCATGTAGAGTATGTACAGTTGGATTAAATCTTTTGGATCCATAAGCGATGTTGTACTTTTGACTGGTAAGTCCAAATCTAAATCACTCAGAGGTTCTTTTCTTCTGCGAGGTCACCCCAACCTAAATTGTTGGTCCATGTGGAGATCTGTTGTTCCTAGTGGTTGTATTGTTGTATAGTCTGTTTGGGCCAGCCAATTATAGCTCCCTAGGTTCTTCCTGTCTTGGTGCCCTATTTGGGCCTCTTCAGGGGCATGTCAGTGTCATGGATTGGAAGGAAGAGACAGTGCGGTCATTCCTACAAGTCCCTATTGAGGGAACAAGTGATTATTCTACTGTGGCACAGTCAGGATACCATGGCCCTTTAACGAATATCACTGTGCTGGCAATGTCTCTATTACTAGAAATGCTAGAGACGATGTTTATGGTCCACAGATGGGATTTGTGTTTGCTGAGTTCCTTTGACTTCTTGGAATCTTTCCTGGATTGCATACCTGTGTCAGGCCAACAAGTGATTTGGTACTTAGTTTATAGTGAGGTTATTTTATCTTTTTGGTAACTCTCAGTGGTTATTCGGTCTGATAAAAGCTTATGCAAGGAGAAGTATTTCTTGCTACTCATACTGGCATGATTGTTTCCATTGTTAAATTACCCAGTATGAAATTAGGAGTTGGTTGCATTTTTTTATTTTGGTATTAAGTTCATAAGATCCTATACAAATACCTGAGGCCTTATAAGAACTCATTTCCCCATCTCTAACGGCCACCTACAGTACATGAAACCTATTCTTCTCCCATCGAGGACAGCCTTGTTTCAATTCCCTGCACCCCCGCCATCAGCCATGGTGGGGTGTCACTTTTGAACCCCGCAACCCCCCATCAATGATGGAGGGGTGTCATGTTTGCACACTGCATCCCAGCATCAATGATGGAGGGGTGTCACGCCGGCACCACCCCATCAAAGATGGATGCATGTCATGCCTGCACACCCACGTTGATGATGGGGGAACTTTCCCCTGATGATAGATGGCTGTATTGCCTGTACCCTAACATTGAGGATGGGGGCACCCCTATCGACGATGGAGGAGTGTCACGCTGGCACTCATCAATCGATGATAGGGGCACCACCGCATGTATGTTGGATGGGTGTCACACATGCACCCTTGCATCAATGATGGAGGCACCCCCATATCGACCATGGAGGGGTGTCACGCTTACACCCCTCCACAGACGAATGGGACACGCCACTTGGATGATGGAGACAGCCCCCGTCGATGATGGAGACACTCCCCATTGGTGTTGGAAGGATGTCATGCCTTCAACACTTATCGACCCAGGGGCACCCCCATATTGACAATGAAGGAGTGTCAGGACTGCCACCCATATCGATGAAGGGGCACCCCCCTATTTATGATGGATGAACCCCCAATCCACCATGGGGGTGTGTCATGCCTGCAACCCCCATTGTAGAAGGGGCACCCTGCTGTCGACGATGGAGGGGCGTCACACCTGCACCCTCACATCACTGAAGGGGCACACCACCATCGATGATGGAGGCACTCCCCATCGATGATGGAGGTAGCGCCCCATGATCCATGCACGGGTGTCACACCTACACCCCCCATCAATGAAGGGGCAACTCCACATTGACCATGGTCGGGTGTCTCACCTGCACCCCCATCATTGACAATGAGGGCACCTATATGTCAAAGTTGGAGGGGTGTCACCCCTGCACCCCCAAACCAAAGATCAGGGCAAACCCCTATCAGTGATAGAGGCACCACCCCACCTACAGTGGGAGGGGTGTCACGCTTGCACCCTGCACCCCCCACTGATGGTGGAGGGGTGTCAGCCCTTCTGTCCCCCTCTCAATAATGGGGGAACCCCCACATAGACAATGGAGTGGTGTCAGTCCAGTAACCTCCATCAATGAAGGGGGAACCCTCATTCAATGATGGAGGCACACCCCAATTTGGTGATGGAGTTACCCCCCATTGATGATGAGGGGTGTCGATCTTATACCTCTTCATCAACCAAGGACACACTCCCCAATCAATGATGGATGAGCATCACACTTGCACCCTACCATCGAAGACCAGGTCATCTCACCATTGATGATGGAGGCACTGCCTCTTTTATGACAGACGGATGTCATGCCTGCACCCCAAAATCAATAAAGGGGCACTCCCCCATCGATGATGGAGACACCCAATCAACAATCGGAGGGTGGCACGTATGCATCCCCCATCAACGAAGGGGCACCCCCAATTGAGGATGGATGCACCTCACAACTGATGATGGAGGCACCTCCCCATTGACTAAGGTAGGATAACACACCCACATCTACCACTGACAAAGGGGCATACTCTCATCAACGATAGAGGGCTATCATGCCTGCATTCCCCCATCGATGATGGGGGAACTCCCACCCCTCAATGATGGACGGCTCTCCCGTCGGCATCCCAGCATGGAGGATGGGGGCACCCACCCTCAACGAAGGAGAAGTGTCATGTCTGCATGACCTCATCGTTGATGGGGGCACCACCCCATGTATGATGGACGGGTGTCATGCATTTACACCCCTATCAATGATGGAGGCACACCCCTGTAGACCATGGAGGTGTGTCATGCCTAACCCCCCACACTGATGAAGGGGGCACCACCAATTGGGCAATGGAGGCAGCCCCCCATCGATGAGGGAGACACCCCCATTGATGATGGAGTGGTGTTACGCCTTCAACCCCCACCGGTGAAGGGGAACTCCCTATTGATAATGGAGGTACCCCCCATTGATGATGGCTGGGTGTCATGCCTGCACACTTCCATTGATGAAGGGGCATTCCCAATGGATGATGCAGGGTTGTCACGCCAGCAACCCCCATCGATGATTGGGGCACAACCCTGTCAATGTGGAGGGGTATCATGCCTGCTTTATTCTATTGACAATGGGGGCACCCTGACATAGGTGATGGAGGGGTGTCACACCAGTAACCCCCATCAATGAAGGGGAACCCCCAATTGATGATGGAGGCAACCCCCACATTGACGATGGAGGGGCATCAATCTTATACCTCCCCATCAACAAAGGAGGCACCCTCCAATTGACAGTGAAGGAGTGTCACATTTGCACCCTCCATTGGCGATTGGGGCACCCCACCATTGTTGATGGTGGCAGCCCCTCATCGACGATGGAGGCATGTCACACCTGCATCTCCAAATCAATGAAGGGGTACCCCCCAATCGATGATGGAGCCACCTCCTCATTGACGATCGAGGGGAGTCATGCCCATACCCCATCAATCGACGAAGGGGGCACTGCTCCTAAGATGATGGGGGCAGCCCCCCATCGATGATGGAGACACCTCCCATTGACAATGGATAGGTGTCACGCCAACCACTCCCATCGACGAAGGGGCATCCCACTTAGGACAACAGAGGCACCCCCATCGATGATGGAGGGGTGTCATGCCTGCATCACCCTATTGATGAAGGGGACCTCCCCCACGGACAATGCAGTGTTGTCACGCCTGTACCCTCCATCGTTGATGAGGGTACAACCCCATTGGTGAGAGAGGCACCCCCCTTCTACCATGGATGCGTGTCACACCTGCATCCCCCATATCGATACAGGGGCCCCCCATATCAACCATGG
Source organism: Suricata suricatta (assembly GCF_006229205.1). Taxonomy (NCBI): domain Eukaryota; kingdom Metazoa; phylum Chordata; class Mammalia; order Carnivora; family Herpestidae; genus Suricata; species Suricata suricatta. Next base: position 111,426,113 of record NC_043717.1, read on the forward strand.
ACGGGTGTCACACCTCCACCCCCAGTCAACAAAGGGGGAACCTGTTCATCAATTAAGGAGGGGTGTTATGCCTCCAGCACCACATCAACAATGGGGTCATCCCCCATTCAAACATGCAGACGTCCCCCCATTGTCGTTGGATGGGTGTCAATGCTTGCACCCCGCCCACCCCCACAGTGGCAGGATGTGGTGCTTGCACTCTTCCACCCATGGTGGAGGGATGACGTCCCTATTAAATCAGATGTTACTGTGCGAGTTTGAGCCCCGGGACTGGCTCCTACCATCTGAGAGTTTGCACTCAGTGTTGGGCTCATTGAGTGTGGGAGTTCGAGCTGTGTGTCTGACATTTGGGGCCTGGGTGTTCAAGCCTTGCATAGGGTTCCCTGGGTGTGCGAGTTCGAGTCACGGATTGGGCTCCCCACCAACTGCTCAGATTTGAGCCCCACGTCGGGCTGGCGGAGTGTGCAGAGTTTGAGCCCTGGGTCTGGCTTTCGCTGTGTGCGAGTTCAAGCCCCACGTTGGGATAGCTGGGTGTGCGTGTTTGAGCCCCACATGGGGCTCACAGGTGTGCGAGTTTGAGCCGCACGTCGGGTTCTCGCGTTGTGCTAGCTGCAGGCTGGCGTCAGGCTCACAAGGTGGGCCTGTTCACACTCTGCCCTGGGCTCCCACGTTCTTGGCGTTTGAGCCTGGCGTCAGGCTCTCCCGGTGTGAGAGTTCGAACCTGGCTTTCGGCTCCCACGGTGTGCCAGTTCAAGACCCGCGTGGGGTCCCACGTTCTACGAGTTGGAGCCCCGCATCAGGCTCCCCTTTTGTGCCAGTTCAAGCCCTGGTGGGCTCCATGCTGTCTGCTTGGAACTTTGAGCCTGTTTCAGAACTTGTGTTTCCTTCTCTCTGCCCCTTCCCCACTTGTGTTCTTTCTCTTTCTGTCAGTTTCTCTCTCTCAAAAATAATCCAAAAAATATTTTAAATCAGCGTTTCCTGGATGGCGGCCAGGAGGGGGCGCTGCCTCCACAGACCAGTTAGCCCAGCGTGTCCTGCACTACCGCCATCGCCTGCAGGGGGCGCCGGAGCGCCGATCCCTGACGCCAGCGCGCGCGCGCGCACTCAGCCTGCCTCGGGCACTAAGAGCTCTGCTTCCTCTGGACCGGCTGTGGGGGATACGGGAGGAGGTGGGGCCGCGGCCACAGGGACCGGAACCGGGTCTCCCCAGGACCCGCTGTGGAGGCTTCGGGGGAACATAGAGCAGCGGTCACAGAGACAGAAACCGGGTCTCCCTAGGACCCGCTGTGAAAGCTTCCGGAGGACGTATGGCCGCCTCCACGCTGGAAGGAGTCCCGCCTCCTCAGGACCCGCTGTGGAGAATTCGGGAGGACGTGGGCCCAAGTGCACAGGGACAAGAACCAGGTCTCCCCAAGACCCGGCGCGGGAGGAGCAGGTGAGGAGAAAGCGTGGCCGGGGGAGGAGGGGCTTCCGGAGCAGCACCGCTGAAGGGGGCTGGTGTTCAGGGCACCCGGCGGGGGAAGGGCCCGGCGCGGCTCCGTGCGCGGTGACGCGGGGTCCAGCCGCGGGGTTTCGCGCGCGGCCGTCGGGTCTTCCCTCTCCCGGCTCCGGAGCCGCGGGGCCGCGCGTCGGGGTTTCAGCTCCGCGCCGCCTCGCTTCCCGCCGCGTCCTCACGCGGTTCGTGGTCCCGGAGCAGGTGCCCGGGCGGTGCTCCCGCTCCTGCTGCTGTGACCACGCGGGTACCCCCGCCTCCGCGCGCGGGTCGGGGTGTCTGTCCCGGGTCCGCGACGGTGTCGTGGGGAGTTGGGTGCTGATGTCCCGGGATCTGCAGGTCGTTCTGGGCAGGACCGACCTTGTCACAAGATGGATTCCTCCACGTCCAGGAGCACAGAGTAGCTTTCCATCCTTGTGCGTCTTCCTCCATTTCTGTCCCCAGTGTCCTGTCGTCCTCGGAGAGCAGGTCTGTCACCTCCTTGCTTAGGTTTCCTCCCGGGCACTTGGTTCCTTCTGATGCGGTTGTAACTGGGTCCGTCTCTTCATGTCTCTTTCCGATGGGTGGTCATGAGTGTGTAGATGTGCGCCTGGTGTTTCTGTGTTGATTTCGTATCCTGTGAGTGCGCGTGTTCTTAGTTCTGTTTACCTTAAATGGAACACCTCCAGTCTCTACTAGGAAAACTGGGTTAACTTGGGGAAAAGAGAGTATTTGTCCTCTTGTGAATGGCGTCTGTCACTCAGCATAATGACTGCGGGGTTCAATCCGTGTTGTAGCGGGTGTCAGAATTCCCGTAAGAATTTGTAAGGCTGAGCCGTATTCCGTTGTGTGTAGACCACATTTTGTTTATTCATCTGTCAGCCGTCACTTGGGTTGCTTCCCTCTTTTGGCTGTCATGAAGAAGCTGTTCTGAACACGAGAACAGGAATATCTGCTCGAGGCTTTGCTTTCAGTTTCCGGGTGTCTGTGTTCTGTGCTAACTTTGAGGAACCGCTGTACTATTTTCTACAGCTGCGCCGTTTTACTTTATTCCTTTACGTGGCAGAAATACTATTGCGGTTTATGCGTCTGCCCCAGTTTGTTTCTCCATTCACTCACCGAGGGGCGTTTGCATAATTTTTCTACCATTTGATAATTGTGAACGGTGCTGCTGTCTGCTGTGTGTGCTGGTGCATGTGCTCTTTTTTAAAACAACTGTTTCAATTCTTTGGGATCTAGGAGTAGAATTGTGGAGCCAATGGTCATTCTATGTTTTGATCTTTCTGAGGAAATACCAACCTATTTTACACATAGGCTCCTCCATTTTACGTTTCCACGTTTGGGGTTCCAATTTCTCAACATCGTTGCCAACAGTTGTTATTATTGTAGTTTTCTACATTACAGCAATTTTAGTGCGTGTAAAAGGGTATCTAAGTGTGGTTTAAATCTTCATTCCATAAGGATTACTGATGTTTAACATCTTTTCATGTCTATTCACCATACATATGATCTCTCTTGGGAAAGTATATCCAATCCTTTGTCCATTCTAAAAATTTGGGTTTTTTGTTGTTGTTGTCGTCATCGATGAGTTTACAAGCTCTTGATATGTTCTGTAAAACAGACTCTTACCAAAAAAATAATGTGCAAATAGTTTCTTTCATTCTAGGCATTGTTTTTTCACTTTTGGAATAGCAGCTTTTGAGGTACAAAGGCTTTTTTAAAAAAGAAATTTTAATGTTTTATTTATTTTTGAGACAGAGAGAGATATAGCATGAGCGGGGAGGGGCAGAGAGAGAAGGAGACACAGAATCGGAAGCAGGCTCCAGGCTCTGAGCTAGCTGTCAGCACAGAGCTCGATGCAGGACTCGAACCCACAAACATGAGATCATGACCTGAGCTGAATTCGGAGCCTTAACCGACTAAGCCACCCAGGTGCCCAGGTACAAAGGCTTTTAATGTTGAGGAAATTAAATGTATCTACTTTTTTTTCCCCTTGCTTGTGCTTTGGTGTCAACTCTAAGAGCACTGTTAAACTCAGTGCTCATGAAGATTTATCTCCATTTGTATCTCCTAGAGTTTATAAGTTTACCACTTACATTTAAGCTTTTGATCCACTTTGAGTTAATGTTTGTATGTGGCATGAGGGTAAGGGTCCAGTTTCATTCCTCTGCACCCTTTGTTGAAATGACCATTGTTTCCCCAATGTCATGTTGTCCACCCTTGTCAAAATTTGGTTGACCATAGATGAAAGGGTTTATTTCGGGTTTATATCTTTATGATGGTATCACAATGTTTTATTTACTGTTGCTTTGTTCTGAGATTTGAAATTGGGAAGTACGAGCTTCTACTTGGATTTTTTTTATTGTTTTATTTTGTGGTCCCTTGATTTTCTGTATGACTGTTAGGATTAGCTTGTGCATTTCTTCTCAGAGGATTTTGTGAATTTTCCTGGGAATTATATTGAAACTGCATGTTGCATTGTGTGCTAGTGGTATTCAGCAGTAGTACACTTTATATTGTCTTTAATTTATTTTAGCAGTGTTTAGGGTTAGGGTTAGAAGTTACATAGTTATGGGTTGGTGGTTAGGGTTAGGGGTTAGGGTTAGGACTAGAGGGTTAGGGTTAAAGGGGTAGGACTAGAGGATTAGGGTTAGAAGACAAGGTTTAGGGTTAAGAGTCAGGTGGTTAGGGTTAGGGGTTGGTATTATGTTTAGAGGGTTAGGGTTAGAAGAGTAGGATTAGAAGATTAGGGTTAGCGTGTAAGGGTTTGGGTTAGGGTTAGGAGTTGGGGTTGGGGTTAGTTGTTTCGGTATGGGTTAGGCTTAGAGATGTTAGGTATGGTGTTAGGGGTTAGAATTTAGGGATGGGATTAGGATATGGGTTTGGGCCAGTGTTAGGGATTAGGGGTTGTACTTTAAGGGTAGGGTTTGGTTAGGGTTTGGAATAGGCTTAGGGTTGGGGTTTTGTAGTAAGGGGTTATTGTTTTTGGGTTAGGGGTAAGGGTTTAGGGTTAGAATTTAGGGTTTAGTGGTAGGGCTAGGGTTAGGGGTGAGTGTTAGGGTTAGTGATTAAGATTAGGATTTAGGGTTCAGTGATTAGTGGTAGGAGTGGGGGTTAGGGTTTAGGAGTTTGGAGTTAGGGTTAGGAGTTAGTGTTAGGGTTTAGGGATAGGGTTAGGAATAGGGTTGGGGGGAGGGGGGAGGGTTAGATCCCAGGAGGCACCAGGCACAGGAACCCTAGCAGTGGACTCCCTGAGGGCTAAATTGAAGGCATATGGGAGGGTGCTGGAAAGGCCTCATCTTTGGGTTCATGGTCAGCCTTCTCTTAGGGCTAGGCTACATGTGGACCTCAGGACCAACCCCTTGTGCAGCTCCATTGGGGCACTGTTAGTGGCATGGTAATATTCCACATCAATGCTGATTAAACCTTTACCACTTAAGGCCTTATATACGTGGCGTTCTCCACCTAGGAATTTGGTCCCCATGGGGAGAGAGACTTGGCTAGAGTTAATGTTCCCACTAGGGGAGTCACCAAGGCAGAAGAGACACCAGCCACGTGATTTCCATGAAGTGCTGAAGTGAGGGTACATGTGTGGACGCGGGTCATATGTAAGGCTATGTTTAGAGTGAGGTTTAGTGTTAGGGTAGGGTTAGCTTTTGGGTTAGGCTTCGATCCCAGGAGGCTCCAGGCACTGAACCCCCAGCAGTGCAGTGCTCTACCCAGATGTCTGAGTAGAGGGCACATAGGAGGATGCCCATCAGGCTTAGGCTTTGGGTTCCTTGGCCAGCATTCTCTTTGGGCTAGGTTAGAGTTGGTCCTCAGGACACTCCTAATGCAGCTCCATCCAGGTTTGGAAATGGCATGGTGATGTTCCATGTTCTATGCTGAGGAATCCTGCACCACTTCTGGACCCCCAAGTCCCTGTTTTTCTGAGACCTAGAAAGTGGGTCAACAAGGGGAGAGCGCCTTTGGTAGGGTTAGGGTTCTGTCCAGGAAGTTGCCAGGGCAAAAGTGACACCAGCCCCATCATCTCCCAGGAGGGCTGAAATGAGGGTGCCTGCATGGGTGTGGGTCGTGTGTAAGGTTACTTTTAGAGTAAGAATTAGTGTTATGGTAGGTTTAGCTTTAAGGTTATGCTTAGAGTTTTCGTTCGATTCTAGGAGACCCAGGCACTGAACCCCCAGCAGTACAGTGCTTTCCCAGACGGCTGAGTTGAGTGCAGGTGGGAGGATCCTTGTCAGGCTTAGGCTTTGGGTTCCAAGGCCAGCCTTCTCTTTGGGCTAGGCTAGAGTTGGGCCTCAGGACACCCCTCATGCAACTCCATCTGTGCTTGTAAATGCCATGGTAATGTTCCATGTTCCACGCTGAATAATCCTGTATTGCATCTGGGCCCCATGTCCCTGGTTTTCTGAGACCTAGGAATTGGGTCCCCAAGGGGAAAGAGCCTTGGCTAGGGTTAGAGTTCCATCCAGGGGAGTCTCCAGGGGAGTCTCCAGGGCTAAGGCGACACCAGCCCCATGATCTCCCAGGTGACCTGAAATGAGGGCCCATGCACAGATCGGCTCAGGTGTAGGGTCACATTTAGAGTGAGGGTTAGGGTTAGGGTTAGAGTAAGAACTCAGGATGATCCAGGATTTTTTTTAAATGTTTTATTTATTTTTGATACAGACAGAGACAGAGCATGAGAGGGGGAGGGGCAGAGAGAGAAGGAGACACAGAACCGGAAGCAGGCTCCAGGCTCTGAGCTAGCTGTCAGCACAGAGCCCAATGCGGGGCTCAAACCCACGAACGTGAGATCTGACCTGAGCTAAAGTTGGAGGCTTAACTGACTGAGCCACCCAGGCGCCCCAGGATGATCCAGGATTTAATCAGCCAGCAGAGCGGTGATCTCCCAAGAGGGCTGAGTTGAGGACTTAGGGGAAGTTGGCGGTTAGGCTTAGTGTTTGGGTTCAAGGGCCAGCCTCCTATGTGGGCAAGGCTTTGGTAGTCCCTCATGACACCCCTTGTGCAGCTCGATCCGGGCTTTGTTAATGTCATGGTGATGTTCCACATTCCATGCTGATTAAGCCTGCACTGCTTCTGGACCCCATGTTCCTGGTTTTCTCAAAACTAGGAATTGGGTACCCATGGGAAGAGCGCCTTGGCTAGGGCTAGGGTTCCGTCCAGGGAAGTCACCAGGGCAGAAGTGACACCAGCCCCATCATCTCCCAGGAGGGCTGAAGTGAGGGCTCATGCGTGGGTGCAGGTCAGATGTAGGTTTACCATTAGAGCAATGGTTAGTGTTAGTATTAACTTTAGGGTTAGGGTTAGGATTCGATCCCAGGAGGCTCCAGGTGCCACATCCCCAGCAGTGGAGTTCTCTACTTGGAGGGCTGAATTGAGGGGTCATGGGAGTGTAGCGATCTGGCTTCGGCTTTGGATTCCAAGGCCAGCCTTCTCTTTGGGCTATGTTAGAGTTTGGGCCTCAGGACACCCCATGTGGAGCTCACTCCCTGCTTTCTTAATGTCTTTGTAATGTTCCACATCCATGCTGATTAAGTCTGCTTTGTTTTAGGCCCCGTTCTAGGTCCCATGTCCATGGTGTTCTCAAACCTCAGAATTGGGTCCCCATGGTGAGAGCGCCTTGGCTAGGGTTATGGTTCCATGTAGAGGAGTTGCCAGGGCAGAAGCGACACCAGTCTCATGATTTTCCTGGAGGGCTGAAGTGAGGGAGCATGTGCGGGTGCATGTTAATTCTAAGTTTACAGTTAACTTCACAGTTAGTCTTAGTGTTAGGGTTAGCTTTAGGATTAGGCTTAGGGTTAGGGTTCCATCTCAGGAGGCTCCTTGTACTGAATCTCAATCTCTGCAGTGTTCAACCCAGAGGGCTAAGTGGAGGGTACAAGGGAGGGTGCCAGTCTGGTTTCAGCTTAGGGTTCCAAGGCCAGCCTTCTCTTTGGGCTAAGTTGGAGTCGGGCCTCAGGACACCTTAATGCAGCTCTATCCAGGCTTGGAAATGGCATGGTGATGTTCCGTGTTCCACACTGAGGAATCCTGCACTGCCTCTGGGCCCCATGTCTCTGGTTTTTGACACCTAGGAATTGGGTCCCCACAGGGAGAGAGCCTTGGTTTGGTTAGGGTCCCGTCTAGGGGAGTCACTAGTGTAGAAGTGACACCAGCCCCATGATCTCTCTGGAGGTCTGAAATGAGGGCCCATGCATGGGTGCATCTCATGTGTAGGGTCAGATTTAGAGTGAGGGTTAGGGGTAGGGTTAGGATTAGGTTTAGGGTTAGGATTAGGGTTAGAATAAGATCCTAGGACGATCAGAGATCTTATCAGCTAGCAGCGTAGTAATCTTCCAGGAGGGCTGAGTTGAGGGCACAAGGGAAGTTGGTGGTCAGACTTAGTATTTGGGTTCAAGGCCCAGCCTCCTACGTGGGCAAGGCTACAATTGTGTCTTGCTCAATCAGGGCTTTGTTAATGTCATGGTGATGTTTCATGTACCATGCTGATTAAGCCTGTACTGCTTCTGGGACCTTTGTGTGTCTGTTCTCAGAACTAGTATTTGTGTCCCTATGGAAAGAGCACCTTGGCTAGATTTAGGGTTCTGTCCAGGACAGTCGCCAGGGCAGAAGCGACACCAGTCTGGTGGTCTCCCAGGAGGGCTGAAGTGAGGGTATGTGCATGGTTGCGGGTCAGGTGTAAGGTTATGTTTAGAGTTAAGGTTAGTGTTAGGGTTTGGGTTAGCCTTAGGGGTTAGGCTTAGGAATAGGGTTCAGTCCCAGAAGGCCCCAGGCACTGAACCCCCAGCAGTCCAGTGCTCTACCCAGATAGCTGAGTAGAGGGCACATAGGAGGATACCCATCAGGATTAGGCTTTGGATTCCGAGGCCAGCCTTCTCTTTGGGCTAGGTTAGAGTTGGGCCTCAGGACACCCCTAATGCAGCTCCATCCGGGCTTGGAAACAGCATGGTGGTGTTATGTTCCACGCTGAGGAATCCTGTACCGCTTCTGGACCCCAATGTTCCTGGTTTTCTGAGACTTAGGATTTGGGTCCCCATAGGGAAGAGAGCCTTTGGTAGGGTTAGGGTTCCATCCAGGGGAGTCACCAGGACAGAAGCAACACTAGCCCAGTGATCTCCCTGGAGGTCTGAAATGAGGGCCCATGCACCTGTGCAGCTCACGTTTAGAGTGAGGGTTAGGTGTAGGGCTCGGGTTTGGGTTTGAGTAAGATCCCAGGATGATCCAGGATCTAGTTAGCCAGCAGTGCAGTGATCTCCCTGGAGGGCTGAATTGAGGCCGCAAGGGGAGGATGCCAGTTAGGCTTAGTGTTTGGGCTCAAGGCCCATCCTCCTCTGATTTTCTTTAGTGACATGTTTTGATTTTTTTTTCCTTACTCTTTGCATATTTAGTGATTTTTGATACATGGCCACCATTAGGTTTTTATATAATTCATTTGCTTTTAGAAGTTTTTATTAAATTGATGGTGATTATATCCATTTTTTACTGTTTCTTGACTGATTTTTTTTACAGAAATATTTCTTTTTTACTAGTATCGAGTTTCCTACCTCTCTTTTGACACTAATGTTCTCTTTTTTCCACTCAAAGAGTCCCTCTTAATAATTTTTTCTGGACTGATTTAGTGGTACAAACTCCTTTAGTTTTTGTTTGGGAAACTCTATGTCTTCTTCTATTCTTTTATTTATTTTTTATTTTTTATTTTTTTATTAATTAAATAGTTTATTACCAAGTTGGTTTCCATATAACACCCAGTGCTCCTCCCCACAAGTGCCCCTCTCCATGACCATCACCCGCTTCCCCTTCCCCCATCCCTCTTCAGCCCTCAGTTTGTTTTCAGTATTCCAGGGTCTCTCATGATTTGCCCCTCTCCCTCTCCCTGACTCTTCCCCCTCCCTTTCCCCTTCCCGTGGTCTCCTGTTAGGTTTCTCCTGTTAGACCTATGAGTGAAAACATATGGCTATCTGTCCTTCTCTGCCTGACTTATTTCGCTTAGCATGGCTCCCTCTAGGTCCATCCACTTTGCTAAATGGCCATATTTCATTCTTTCTCATTGTCATGTAGTATTCCATTGTATATATATGCCACATCTTCTTGAACCATTCATCAGTTGGTGGACATGTAGGCTCTGTCCATGATTTGGCTATTGTTGACAGTGCCCCTATGAACATTGGGGTATGTGTGCCCCTATGCATCAGCACTTCTGTATCCCTTAGGTAGATCCCCAACAGTGCTATTGCTGGGTCATAGGGGAGTTCTATGGATAGTTTTTTGAGGAACCTCCACACTGTTTTCCAGAGCAGCTGCACCAGTTTACATTGCCACCAACAGTGTAGGAGGGTGCCCATCTCTCCACACCCTCGCCAGCATCTATAGTCTCTTGATTTGTTCATTTTAGCCACTCTGACTGGTGTGAGGTGGTATCTCAGTGTGGTTTTGATTTGTATTTCCCTGATGATGAGTGACACTGAGCATCATTTCATGTGCCTGTTGGCCATCTGGATGTCCTCTTTGGAGAAGTGTCTGTTCAGGTCTTCTGCCCAATTCTTCACTGGATTATTTGTTTTTTGGGTGTGGAGTTTGGTGAGTTCCTTGTAGATTTTGGATACTAGCCCTTTATACAATATGCCATTTGCCACTGTCTTTTCCCATTTCGTCGGTTGCCTATTCATTTTTTTTTTATTGTTTCCTTTGTGGTACAGAAGGTTTTTATCTTGATGAGGTCCCAATAGTTTATTATTCTTGATTCCCTTGCCTTTGGGGATGTGTAGAGGAGGAAATTGCTGCGATTGAGGTCAAGGAGGCTATTTCCTGCTTTCTTCTCTAGGGTTTTGATCGTTTCCTGTCTCACATTCAGGTCCTTCATCCATTTTAAGTTGATTTTTGTGAATGGTGTAAGAAAGTGGTCTAGTTTCATTCTTCTGCATGTTTCTGTCCAGCTCTCCCAGCACCACCTGTTAGAGGCTGTCTGTTTTTCCATTGGATACTCTTCCCTGCTTTGTCAAAGATTTATTGGCCATACATTTGTGGGTCCAGTTCTGGGCTCTCTATTCTAGTCCATTGGTTCATGTGTTAGTTTTTGTGGCAATACCATACTGTTTTGATAATGAAAGCTTTGTAGTAAAGGCTAAAGTCTGGGATTGTGATGCCTCCTGTTTTGGTTTTCTTCTTCAATATCACTTTGGCTATTCGGGGTCTTTTGTAGTTCCATACGAATTTTAAGATAGTTTGTTCTAGTTTTGTGAAGAATGCTGGTGCAATTTTGATTGGGATTGCATTGAATGTGTAGATTGCATTGGGTAATAATGACATTTTAACAATGTTTATTCTTCTGATCCATGAGCCTGGGATGTTTTTCCAATTCTTGGTGTCTTCTTCAATTTCTTTCATAAGCTTTCTATAGTTTTTATCATACAGGTCTTTTACATCTTTGGTTAGGTTTATTCCTAGGTATTTTATGGTTTGTCATGCAATTGTGAATGGGATCAGTTTCTTGATTTCACTTTCTGTTGCTTCATTTTTGGTGTAAAAAAATGCAACTGATTTCTGTACCCTGAGACTTTACTGAATTCATTGATGACTTCTAGAAGGCTTCTGGTGGAGTCGAACAGGTTTTCCATGTAGAGTATTATGTCATCTGCGAAAAGTGGAAGTTTGACTTCATCTTTGTTGATTCTGATGCCTTTTACTTCCTTTTGACGGATTGCTGATGTTAGAACTTCCAGCACTATGGTAAACAACAGTGGTGAGAGTGGACATCCGTGTCATGTTTCTGATCTCAGAGGGAAAGTTCTCAGTTTTTCCTCATTGAGGATGATATTAGCTGTGGGCTTTTCATAAATTGCTTTAATACTGTTTAAGTAAGTTCCTTCTATCCCGACTCTCTCTCAAGGATTTTTATTAAGAAGGGATGTTGTATTTTGTCAAATGCTTTGTTTGCATCTATCAACAGGATCATATGTTTTTTATCTTTACTTTTGTTACTGTGATTCATCACATAGATGGATTTGCAAATATTGAACCAGCCCTGTAACCCAGGAATAAATCCCACACGATCATGATGGATAATTCTTTTTATGTGTTGTTGTTGAATTGGATTTGCTAGTGCCTTGTTGAGTATTTTTGCGTCTGTATTCATTAAAGATATTGGCCTGTACTCTTTTTTTGCCGGGTCTCTGTCTGGTTTGGGAATCAAAGTGATGCTGGCTTCGTAGAATGAATCCGGAAGTCTTCCTTCTATTTCTGTTTTTTGGAATAACTTGAGAAGGATGGGTTTAACTCTGCTTTAAATGTCTGGTAGAATTCCCCTGGCCCTGGGCTCTTATTTGTTGGGAGATTTTTGATAACTGATTAGATTTCTTCACTGGTTATGGGTCTGTTCAGATTTTCTGTCTCTTCCCGTTTGAATTTTGGTAGTGCATATATGTTTAGGAATTTGTCCATTTCCTCTATATTCAGTTTGTTGGCATATAATTTTTCAAAGCAATCTCTGATGATTGCTTGTATTTCTGAGGGATCAGTTGTAATAAATTCATTTTCATTCATGATTTTGTCTATTTGGGTGGTCTCTCTTTTCCTTCTGAGGAGTCTAGCTAAAGGTTTATCAATTTTATTTTTTCAAAAAAACAACTCTTGGTTTATTGATCTATTCAATTGTTTTTTTGGTTTCTATACTGTTTATTTCTGCCCGGATCTTTATTATTTCTCTTCTTCTGCTGGGTTTGGGGTGCACTTGCTGCTCCCTTTCTAATTTTCTTAGGTGCTCTGTGAGATTTTGAATTTGCCCTTTTTCTAGTTTGTTGAAATGGTCTGGATTGCAATAAATTTTCCTCTTAGGACTGCCTTTGCTGCATCTCAGAGAGTTTGGATTGTTGTATTTTTGTTTTCATTTGTTTCCATATATTTTTAAATTTCTTCTTTAATTGCCTGATTGGCCCAATCATTCTTCAGTAGGGTAGTTTTTATCCTCCACATTTTTGGAGGTATTCCAGACTTTTTCCTATGTGTGGTTGATTTCAAGTTTCATAGCATTGTGATCTGAAAGTGTGCATGGTATGATCTCAGTGCGTTTGTATTTATGGAGGGCTGTTTTATGACCCAGTATGTGATCTATCTGGAGGAATGTGCCATGCACACTCAAGAAGAAAGTGAATTCCCTAGCTTCAGCATGCAGAGTTCTAAATATATCTATTAATTCCATCTGTTCCAGTGTGTCGTTCAGGTCCATTGTTACTTTAGTGAATTTCTGTCTGGTTGACCTATCCATTGTTGTAAGTGGAGTATTAAAGTCCCCTGCAATTAGCACATTCTTATCAATAAGATTGTTTCTGTTTGTGATTAGTTGTGTTATGTATTTGGGTGCTCCCAGATTCGGCGTTTATAATTGTTAGCTCTTCCTGATGGAGAGACCCTGTAATTCTTATGTAATGTCCTTCTTCATCTTTTGTTACTGCCTTTACTTTAAAGTCCAGTTTATCCAATATAAGTATGGCTACTCCAGCTTTTTTTGGCGTACAGTCACATGATAGATATTTCTTCATCCCCTTACTTTCAATCTGAAGATGTCTTCAGGTCTAAGGTGAGTCTCTTGTAGACAGAAATAGATGGATTTTGGTTTTTTATCCATTCTGCTACCCTGTGTCATTTGATTGGAGCATTCAGTGCATTTACATTCAGTGTTATTATTGAAAAATGTGGGTTTAGATTCATTGTGTTCTCTGTAGAGTTCATGTTTGTATTAAAGTCTCTGGTGTCTTATATTCCTTGCTACATTTCTCTCATAGAGTCCCTCTTAGGATTTCTTGTAGGGCTGGTTTGGTGGTGATGAATTCTCTCAATTTGTGTTTATTTGGGAACACCTTTTGCTCTCCTATTTTGAATGAGAGGCTCGCTGGATAAAGGATTCTTGGATGCATGTTTTTCCTGTTCATCACGTTGAAGATTTCCTGCCATTCCTTTCTGGCCTGCCAAGTTTCAGTAGATAGGTCTGTAACCACTCTGATAGGCTTCCCTTTGTATGTTAGGGCCCTTTTATCCCTAGCTGCTTTCAGAATTCTCTATATTTTGCCAGGTTCACTATGATATGTCATGCTGAAGGTCAGTTCAAGTTACATCTTAGGGGAGTTCGATGTGCCTCTTGAATTTCAATGTCTTTTTCTTTCCCCAGATTAGAGAAATTTTTGGCTATAATTTGGTCCAGCATCCCTTCAGGACCCTTTTCTCTATCTTACTCTTCAGGAACTCCTATGATACGGATATTGTTTCATTTGATTGTATCATTCAGGTCTCGAATTCTCCTTTCATGCTCCTGTATCAATTTCTCTTTTTCTCAGTTTCCTCTTTTGCTATAACTGTGTCTTCTAATTCACCTATTCTCCTCTATGTTTCTTCAGTCCATGCATTGGTAGCCTCAATTTTATTATTCACCTCATTTATAGCCTTTTGAAGGTCTCATGTCTTTGTATCAATAGCTTCTCTGATGGTTTCCATGCTTTTTTCAAGCCCAGCGATTAATTTTATGACAGTTCTAAATGCTTGTCCAATTATGTTGCTTGTGTCTGTTTTGAGCAGTTCAGTAGCTGTGATTTCTTCCTGGAATTTTTTTTAGCAGAGAGTTCTTTCGTTTCATCATTTTGGCTAGCTTTCTGTCTCCTGTCAGTTTTAAAAGCTTGTTTTGCTCTGTGCACCTGTTAGTATTGCTCTATTAAAAGAGGATCTTTGACTATCCAGGGCCTGTTGTTTCAGGAGATGTTCTTTTAATGGTGTCTCTCAGTTTCTCTTGTTATGCCTCTGATTAATTTTCCCCCTACTCAGTGATATTTAGGATTCCCCACTATTGTGTGCTTTGACTTGTTTCTTGAGGTAGCCCTGAAAAGGGAAGTAGACAGAAAAACACACAGGGAACAAAAGCATGCAAATGCACAGACAGATCAAGTAAGCAAGCAAAACAAAAGGGGAAAGAAAAAAGAACAAAAAAGAAAATAGAGGGCAGGAAAGGAAAAAAAAAAAGAAGGTGGTGGGGGACAGCAACCGCCAGAGATAAAGGAGAGTCTGAGAACGTAAAGCCTGTGGAGGGGAGAGATAAGAATGAGATAAGGGGGAAATATCTAGATGGTAAGAGTTGATCTAATCACAGCAGTGCATAAATGTTGGTCTTTCTCAGACTCCAGGGGAGAAAGGGAAAAAAGAAGGAAAAAGGAATATAGAAAAGAGAAAACAAGGGAAAGAATTTAAAAAATAAAAATAATAAAAAACAATTTTTTTTAAATTAAAAAAATAAAAATAATAAGAAAAATAGCAGCTCTCTAGTGCGGATGGGCATGGTTTGATATAAGGAGGTCCGGTCTCAGGGGCTGCTCTGAGGCTCCGCCTTAGTGGTTGTGGGGGAACGAATGGCAGTGCCCCAAACCCCCCCAGACCATGCATTGCCAGCCACTCTCTTGAGTCCGACTTCCCCGTGTCAGGGACGGGTCAGATTGCTTTAGTTTTCAAAGCCCCACCAGGTTTCTAAATCCTTGTCCATGCACTTTAGCGCTGCCACTACAGTTAAAATGATCTCCGGCAGGCGGGCGACTTTCTGGCCAGGATTGAGTAGGGGGACTGGGGAGCCAGCTAATCCCTGGCTCCACCTGAAGTCAGCGAGCTGCCGAGCCCAAGGGAGAACAAGCCCGCTGAGGGGGGACAGATTTCTCTCCCTGCTCCTGGTGGCTACACATAGGTGTTTGTGTCTCTGGTCGTTTTCAGTCTCTCCTTCTCTTCCCGCCGGCTCTCTGCCTCACTACACAGTCGGCCGGCGTGGCGCCCTGCATGGCTGGTTCGTTCGCAGCCCTCCAGGGTCCTGAGCCGCCCCTGGGCACATGGCCCTCTGTGGGCCTGGCGCCAAGTTTCTGGGCGCTCTCTCTCCGAGTTCAGCTTTGGCGGAGACTCCCCTTAGAGTCTCCAGTCCCAGTGCGCACTCAGGCATCCATGAGGCTGTTATCAATAAGGAGTCTGTGCACGCACCTCCATTCCTGGAGATCAGAATATTGTGGTTTTTAATTCTTCTCAATTTGATGATTATGGGCGTGTGGAGACTACAGAGCTCCCTACTTCTCTGCCATCTTGCCGCTCCCATCTGTCTCCTTCTATTCTTAATGATAGCCTTGCTGGATAGACTATTCTTGGCTGTTGATTTTTCCATTCAGCACTTTGTATAAGTCATGTCACTCAATTCTGGCTTGCCAAGCTGTCCTTTGGTGGCTGGCAGCTATGCACCAGGACATCCAGGGGCTCAAGGCTATGCAGAGTATGCATCAATGACTGATGCGACATAGGCAGGTGACCGATTGGGCACAGCTGGGTGTGGTGCAGATGTGCACAACATGCTGTGGTAACTTTCCATGCAGCAGGCTGGACCAGGTGCCCATATGGTTTTAACAAAGTTTGCCCTGAGCTCAGCACTGAGGCCAGCAGGCTTGGAGTGGGTGAGTTCCCCAGAGAACTCTTGGGACTGGCACAAGTTATTGGGTTAAGCATCAAGGGTCTGTGCAGCCCAACCCCCTGGTAGGTGCTTCTGTGATTATTCTTGGGAGTGGTGTAGAAAAATGGTGCCTGTGAGCTCCCTCATTGTTGGAGAAGTCACCCAACCACTCAGAAATCAGCATGAACACATGTCTCCTGTTGCCTCCGGCATTGTGTAAACTGCCATGTTTGCATTGCCTCTCCACACAGGCAGGGACCTGGCTATCACTCCCCCTCCTGGATCACCCAGTGCTGAGTCAGCTGACCTCCAAAGCTCCAGGATCCAAACTCAAGGAATTCAGCCCCTTCAGTTTTTAGAGCCAAATGTGATGGGGATTACCTTCCCTGTGTGAGCTCCCTGGGGTGAGGGCTCACTTTCTCTGCCTTCTCTGCAGGCAGCCCGCCACCTTTCTGACCTTCCTAACCTTTCAGGTGCAGCTTTTTTCTAATGAGTTGTGGAGTTTGTTCTGTCAGTGTGTGGATCGCTCTCTGGTTGATGGACTTGGATGTGGATGTTATGTAGTTGAAAACATGGGGCAGGGTGAGCTCAGGGTCCTCCTACTCTGATATTATTGATTTTTTAAATGTCTTAATTTGGGGGTTTTTTGAGACATGGTTAGACAGACTCCTGTCACTCATGCACTTCAGGATTAGAAAGGAATTTTCCCACATTTTCTTCTAGTATTTCATGTTTTAAAATTATCTTTAATGAGGTATAATTTGCATATAACAAATACCTCAAATTAAAGGGTATACTTTGATGACACTTGATCTCATGGATATAGAATGATGAAATCATACAGCTTCTCTCTAAACCTTAAATCACAATTAGTTTGTGTCTAATGTTAATGTTTCTTTTGAGGTAAGGACTCAATTTTTTTTTAACGTTTTCAGATATTGCCCAGGTGTCGGAATGCCTCCATTGGGTTACCTACATTTCCGATAGCCTGTATTCCTGTGAGTATTGCATTCATTCTACTTTTGGACTTTATCCTCTCTTGCATCACTCTGCTCATATAATTTTTTTACACTACTTTAATGATGAGGGCCTCATAATTGAATTTCACTAAGTGGCACGAGCTGCAGTTCTAAATATGACAGAAAGCACGGGCTTCCTCCAGATGAAGGCAGATATCCTGGGTACTAATGTTGCTCTGTCTTTTTGCCAGCCCTCTTCCCCACCCTTGGAGATAAGAATCCCCTTTTGTTCACACAGAAACGTAGGCAAAGCCGGTAGAGAAAAGTCCATTCTCTTCCCTTCCCTTCCTTTGTCTCTCAAACTTTCTGTCACTCCCTTCCGTCTGTCCCTTTCTCTGCCTCAATCCCCCAGGCCCCCTGCTCCCTCCAGCCATGATCAGGGTGTCCTCCAGCTGCTGGCCTCTGCCCTGGCCGTCCCTCAGTGAGGCATCTGGAGGAGGGTTATGGAGTTCACGGGACTGATCAAGAAATCTCAGCTTCTCAGAGCCCTCCTGCACATGGTGCTGTCTGGGGAGAGCTGGCATCCTGGGCAGGGGTTGGACATCATGTGTGGCCTCCTCACACATGTCATCTCCCACAGTCAGGGCTGGTCCCTCACCCACCATTAGAAGTCAGCCATATGCTAGGGACAGACACCTGTCTGTCTGACCCTGAGGCACCAGGGAGTCAGTGAATATTTCTACAATAAATGAGCACAAACACCCCATAAATCTAGATATAGGAAGTTCCTGCCACCCCAGAAAACTCCCTCGGAGCCCCCTGCACAAAGGGTGATCTTGCTACTCTCCTCCATCACCACCACTTCTGTCCGCTTGTTCCCTGTGTGTCCAGGAACCCCACTGTGTGCAGCAATGGGGAGTGAGGAGACTCGGTCCTCCTAGAAGCAGAAGCGGACACAGAGAGTGGGGAAAGGCTATTAGGGGACATAGGAAGGACAAAGTGGAGGGGATGGGTAGGGAAAGCATTCAGGCTGATCTGACACCTTTTTAAAAATATATAATCACCATAGTCTCTCACCTTGCATAGTCCTCTTGAAATTTCAAAAATTTCCCTATGATTTTATGTTTTCATACATGCATTCTGTCTTGCATACTTTATCTGTGGCCTCAGATGCACACTTCCATGTGTGGCTGCATGTAATGGAAAATGATTATGTTTAGCTCTCAGATGTAGATCTCTGAATATACACATTCTCATAATTATGTTCTCTTTCTCTGTCTGCTAGGGCCTGAATTTTAATAGAAAAATGAGGGTCTTTGTCTCATTGTATAAAACACCAATTCCCAATCCCTGGGCTGAGGTATTAACAGTCTTAGTTGAATGAACTTCTATGAACATATTTTTTTGGTCATCATTTGTGTGGAGATATCTTTTTTTTATTAAAAATATTTTTTTAATGTGTATTTTTGAGAGAGAGGGAGACACAGAATCTGAAGCAGGCTCCAGGCTCTGAACTATCAGCCTAGAGCCCAACGCAGGGCTCAAACCCACGGTCTGTGAGATCATGACCTGAGCCGAAGTCAGATGCTCAACCAACTGAGCAACCCAGGCGCCCGTGTGGAGATACCTTCAGTGAAACTGTGAGAAGGGTGAGTGGATACTTCCCAGACATTTTTCAGATGCTTTATGTATTTAATGTCTTCTTTTCATAATGTTCTTAGAGACAAATACTACCCCTATTTCACAGATAACACAGCTGAGGCTCTGTGTAGGTCCCACTGAGAACTGGCATTAGGGCTGAGACAGCAGGAACACAGGCAAAGACTCGGGATATTGTGGGAGAAGTTTGAGGAGATGGAATGCTGTAGTCGAGGTGATGACAGGGATCCAGCAGGGGCCGCTTCCAGCCAACCCTGAGTTGTAGGTTGGCCTGGGCTAAAGGCCAATGCAGGCACTCACCTGATCTAGATCCTGTCTCACTGAGGAATATGAACTTGGGCAGACAAGCATTTTCATAAGACCAAGTTAAATTTCCTGTATCTCCAAGGCATTCCCCACTCTCCCAATACCCAGAACCTTCAGAAAACCCAGGGACACAACAATCTTTTTAGATGACTGCCTAGGTGCACTTTGGCAACACTGACATTTGAGAGATGAACGCTGCATTTTGCATTGAGAGTGATCCCAGATAGCAGCTCTGGGTGAACCTCACTCTCCCTGCTCAGGCTGTGCCCAGGAATGACCACCAACTGCAGCTCACTGAC
Organism: Suricata suricatta; assembly: GCF_006229205.1. Lineage (NCBI taxonomy): Eukaryota > Metazoa > Chordata > Mammalia > Carnivora > Herpestidae > Suricata > Suricata suricatta. The sequence goes on from NC_043717.1 coordinate 111,445,262, forward strand.
CCCATCCCCTCCCCTCTGCATCTCCTCAAACTCTGCTTATTGTCCACAACTTCCCTTCTATCCCTCAGTGATTCAACTTTCCCCAATTCCTTCACTGGTGTTTCTATTATGGTGATCACAGGTCTGTGTCACTTAATGCATGTATCCCACTTTCAAACAGGACACCCGAGGCACTAAAAGTTAGGGGTGCGTCTCATTCTTTACAGAACCCAAAACACTGTGTCTCCAAAATACCTACCAGTACTGTTGATATGCCTGCTTTTGTGTTAAAAAAAAATCCTCTTTCACTTTGACCAGAGACACCTATAGCTCACCTTTATCCAGGGAAGTGACACCACCCATTGTATGTACGTCCTGGGAAACTTGAGGTGTGTTCAATGTCCTCAGGCAGGTTGGCAGTTGAAGTTCCAAGACTCACAACAATCTCTACATCATTCCCATGAAGTCATTCACAAAGAAGATGAATGTGCTTTACCGGTCACTCATCCAGTTCAGGTCATCTTAACAAATAGAGTAGGTGGAGGAGGGGGAGGTGGCCCATATAGCCCATGATTGGTGATGAAGAGCGGTCCATGGGGTAGGGATTGCAAGGTGATCCAGGGACAGGAGCAGGTCCTCTTGCATACATGATGGCCTGCGGAACAGAAATGAATGCTGTGGTCATTGAGCAGAACAAAGCACTGACACCGGCAAAAAGCAGAAACCCAAAGAAGCAGTGCTCATCTCCTGCCAGCTTCCCCACCACCAGCTTCCAAGGAGGCAGCATCAGTGCCAAAATCTCTGCCCATACTTTGGGTTCCGCTTATAGCTTTGGGGTGGTGAACGGATGTTATTGGGATAAACTAGTGTCCCCACGTGTCTGGAAATGTAGAACAGCAAGGGGTCTTTTCCTAGAAGATTTTTGGACTTAATACCAAATTAACAAACTAGCATATTCAAGATAGGAAGGTATCTAAGACCGGGATCACCCACCACCCCCTGCCCCTCCCCTACAGAGGCTGCTTATTTGTATGTGAAGAACTACAGAATGAGGAAGATGGAAATCCCGGTCCCCACACATGGAATCATAGCCCTCGTGGCTCAAAGCTCTGTCTCTGAGCTCCCGCCTGTGCCCGATGTGCTTCTCTCCCAACCATGGGATCTTTTCCTCTCTGGAAGTGCTATCCATGGGCACAGAGACACACAGGGCAATGGGGATCCTGAGGTCCACAGAGCACCTGGAAAAGCACGCTCTCAGAGAAACAGGTAACCTATCCATGTTAGTTGGGTTCAGTTTTAATAGTTTATTTTCAAATTGATTTCCATATAACACCCAGTGCTTCTCCCCACAAGTGCCCCCACCATGACCATCACCTTTCCTTCCTCCCCCTTCAGTCCATGGTTCGTTTTCCATATTCAGTTCATCAGTTGATGGACATTAAGGCTCTTTCCATGATTTGCCTATTGTAGAAAATGCTGCTATGAACACTGTGGTGCATGTGCTCCTATGCATCAGCACTTCTGTATCCCCTGGGTAAATCCCTAGCAGTGCTACTGCTGGGTCATAGGGGAGTTCTATTGATAGGTTTTTGAGGAGCCTCCACTCTGTTTTCCAGAGAGGCTGCACCAGTTTTCATTCCCACCAAGAGTGTAGGAGGGTGCCCATTTCTCCACATCCTCGCCAGCATCTGTAGTCTCTTGACTTGTTCGTTTTAGCGACTCTGACCGGTGTGAGGTGGTATCTCAGTGTGGTTTTGATTTGTATCTTCCTGATGGTAAGTGATGCTGAGCATCGTTTCATGTGCCTGTTGGCCATCTGGATGTCCTCTCTGGAGAAGTGTCTGTTCAGGTCTTCTGCCCAATTCTTCACTGGATTATTCATTTTTTGTGTATGGAGTTTAGTGACCTCCTTGTAGATTTTGGATACTAGCCCATTATCTGATATGCCATTTGCCACTATCGTTTCCCATGCTGTCGGTTGCCTGTTAGTTTTTTTGGTTGTTTCCTTTGCCTTGCAGAAGCTTTTTATCTTGATGAAGTCCCAGTAGTTCATTTTTGTTCTTGATTCCCTTGCCTCTGGGGATGTGTAGAGGAGGAAATTGCTGCGATTGAGGTCAAGGAGGCTATTTCCTGTTCCACCTGCTGAAGAGGCTGTCTTTTTTCCATTGGATACTCTTTTCTGCTTTGTCAAAGAGTAATTGGCCATATACTTGTGGGTCCAGTTCTGGGTTCTCTATTCTAGTCCATTGGTCTATGTGTCTGTTTTTGTGCCAATACCATACTGTCTTGATGATGACAGCTTTGTAGTAAAGGCTAAAGTCTAGGATTGTGATGCCTCCCATTTTGGTTTTCTTCTTCAATATCACTTTGGCTATTCGGGGTCTTTTGTGGTTCCATACAAATTTTAAGATAGTTTGTTCTAGCTTTGAGAAGAATGCTGGTGCAACTTTGATGGGGATTGCATTGAATGTATAAATTGCTTTGGGTAATAATGACATTTTAACAATGTTTATTCTACCTATCCATGAGCACAGGATGTTTTTCCATTTCTTGGTGTCTTGTTTAATTTCCTTCATAAGTCTTCTATAGTTTTCAGCATACAGGTCTTTTACATCTTTGGTTAGGTTTATTCCTAGGTAGTTTATGGTTTTTCATGCAATTGTGAATGGGATCAGTTTCTTGATTTCTCTTTCTGTTGCTTCATTTTTGGTGTATAAAAATGCAACTGATTTCTGTACGTTGACTTTGTACCCTGCAACTTTACTGAATTCATTGATGAGTTCTAGAAGGCTTCTGGTGGAGTCGATCAGGTTTTCCATGTAGAGTATCATGTCATCTGCGAATGATCTCAAGGTTGTGAGTTTGAGCCCCACGTTGGGTGTAGAGATTACTAAAAAAAAAATAAACAAAAAAATGGTGTGCCTTACTGAAAACCAGTTCTGGTGAGGGTGTATTCTCCTGGGGACCCCAAGGAACCCTGCAAGGGAACCTGGGTGAGGAGAGGGTCCTGCCATCTCCTGCAGGGCAGTAATTGCTTGCTTTGACGTACAAACCCCAACACCTGCTCTGTCTGAGCTGCCACTTAGTCTGGTGGAATCTCTGGTGGTCCCGGCTGCCCTGGGAGTGGATGACTCCTGGCACAGGCATTGACACAGTGGTGTGGTGATTGGGACTTAGACACGGTGCAGTCTTTACCTACCCTATCTCATCTGCAGGGTTATGGGTTTCTCCAGTTCTGGGGCTCTTGGAGACTGGGAAGGGATGCCCCTTGATCCCTGCTGAGGGAAACTTCTTTTTTCTTTTCCTTGTTCTCTGCAGTAGGATGCAGGCTGGGGGAGTGGAGACCTCCATTGACTTCCTTTTGGATGGCCATGGGAAAGGTGTCTAGCTGCCTCTCCCCTGACCTGAGTTTTTGTCACCTCCCCCTAGCGTTTGTTTCTGCAGCTGGGGGCAGGAGGAGGGTCCTCATGGTAACTAAACTGACCCCTTGTGGGAGGAGGAACTCCACACACTCATCTTCTGTGCTCCTGAGTTTTAGTCTCTGGAATGCTAGAGACAGATTCACAGAATGGACTCAGGGCACCAGAAAATGGCCATCTTCCCCAAAGGTAAAGTGAAAGTGTAGCTTTTTAAAAATTTTTTCAAGGCCCTTTGAGGTTGTCTCATAAACAGCCCCTTCTTGGACCTTCAGAGCTTTAGAAGTTCCAATTGGATTGATCTTCTGAGTGTAAATCAAGCCCCAGCTTGGTCCTCTGGCCTGTATAGGGCCCTTAGCTGCTTTCTCAAATGAAGTGTGCCCCTTTCTCTTTTCCCTCTTTCACTGGCCCAGAGTCTTCTCCCCTTCTGGGATTAGCCTCAGTGACTCCAGTAAGCTGGAAGCCCTCAGGGCTGAGCCCTTTGTGAAAGGTTGACCCCACCATGACTGAGCCTA